>NC_056747.1:478855011-478865011 GCF_019279795.1 Protopterus annectens | reverse complement strand
ATGTTTGATTCTCTCTGTTACAAGACAGTCCAAAACTGCATTCAATTAACACATCTAACGTTAAAAATGAGCAGAAAATGAATTAAAAAAATGTTTCAAATTAATGATTATCTGTGTTTACCATGCCACTTGAAATATTCCAAGAGCTCACTGTTGAGTGAGAGTCACAATAACAAACAGATCAAATGTAGCAAAAAGAAGTACCACAACCAACATGGCTAAACAAAAGACACTTTAATACAAAAACTTCACAATAAAATAACAATAGTAACTTTTCCATAAGGGCTTTCACTGTCTCACAACCATTTCATCAGGCTATGACTTTTTTCATTCTGCTTACCAAGCCACTTTTAGCAACAAAGTTACCAACAGTTGAATTAATACTTTCAGGAACTTCTTTGCTCCTAACAGTTCTCTTTCCTAATCCAACCTTTCAATGTTATACTCTTTCTGTCATAGATATATAGATATATATATATATATATATATATATATATATACACACACACACATTTGCTTTATCAGGTAGTTTTAGAAGTATCAAAGCAATTTTATTTCTGCATTCAAGCTTAGTTGCTGTAAAAGTCATATTAGTATAATTGTTAGACTGCTGAATAATACTTATTTACCTGTTAACCCATTTTCTATAGTCCTCAGTACCTGTCCTCTAAAGCAGTCATCTTGCTGAAAAGTTCAAACTTCAGCCCTTTAAATGCAGTTTTACGGCATAAGCAGTAAATCTTTACATCTTTAAAATTTATAGTACACATTTTTGATCTGGTTCAGTTTCAACTCACTTTTTAATGTATTACCCTCTGTCGGGAAAGAATCTATAGTCATTAGTATTACAGTAATTAGCCGAAACAAAGGATATAAATACAATAAAATAAATTGCTGTTCTCTATGGAAAAATATGGTTATCCTGTTTTGTATACAAATCATCTGAGTTACTCCCTAATTTTATTTGCCTTGGAAGCTGATATCTCACATGGATGCCCCTGTTTAATGCACTCAGGCATCATTACTCCAGGACTTTTCCAGCTGTGCTACAGTAATATCTGTTATTGTGGAGATAATGTATTTTTCTGAAAACAGCACATTTTTTATTGCAGTGTTCAAGTTTAATTGTCATTTCTGGTCGAATTCCCAAGATTGTGCTTGACCTTCAGTATTTCATTTCTCTCTTGCTGAGATTGTTTTTAACTCAGTTTTATTCCATTCATCACCTTCATGCAGCATAAGAGAAAAGTCTTCTCAAATTCAACATACTTGCGTTCCAAAATAAATGATTCTCAGATAAGTTTTTATGAATGCTGTGCCATCATAGTTTATATACATCTAGATCCCAATAAGGTATGTGAATAACCACAATATATATGCAGCATATATTGTAGTGCAGAATTAAGAGAGAATTCAAGGGTATCTGGGACATGGTATTTATGGGTTATCAGTAAAACATTTTCAAGTCACTTAAAATAAAATCAAGGAAGTCACCAAAACAAAAAATAATCATTTAAATCATCATTTAAATAAAATTATGTGTGAGAAATGATTATATTTTTAATACATAAACATAACATACAGAATTAAAGCAGTGGTTGTTATGATAATCATAAAGCAATATGAAAATTGCTTGAATATGAAAATAAAATCCCGGTATATGTGAGGCAGAGCACCTCGCTGGCCTTGTTCAAGAGAAATCTTGACCAATGGATGGGAGAATTACCTCAGTGTCACTGCTCAACAGAGGCACAGCAAAATAATGGGTATAGTTCCCCAGATAGCCTAGTATGAACCTATGAACCTATAAAAAGGTTTATTAAAGCTATGAAGAGTGGTATGAGTCTTTAGGGACCTCTTGAAGTAAAGGCTTAGAAACTTTTTCAGTCAGTCTATTCAAAAGCAAAACCCAATACACATTGTGCTTCACAGAAATGTTTGTGAAGAAGGTTTACCTATGTGTTTACTTGCAAAACACTAGTTGTCTGCTGTTGATCTGCCTGATACTCAAAACTATAAATCGGTGCCATGTAGTGAAACTCTGACACAGTTAAAGAAAAGTTCTTGGTGGCTGGCAAGGCATGATTGCAAAAGGTTGATGGTCATACAAGGCACACCTGTATCTACATGAAAACAAGTAGGGCATTTGAATAGGTACCACTAGACACCATGCCATCAAATGCCTGCCTCCAAACAGGAGTCAACGCAGATCTCTGCAAGCTAGGTCTCTAGTAGTGTTAATCCTTGGGAACAAAGTTCAAAGCAGCGTAGGTATTAAGACATCAGAAACAGGAAGTTATTCCACCACAGTAAGACTGAGTAAAAACAAAATCAAAGACTGCAGACTATAACTTTTTATCAATTTATATTTATACTTAAGACAAATATTACTCATTTAGGATAACGGATAAAACTTTTAAATGACTTGTTACCATGATAATCATACAAATCCAAGTTGCTGGAAGTAAGAAAGCTGGTCAAGAAAAATTCTCCATAGTGCTTTCTACCAATGTACAGTGCACATTATAATTCACTTGGGCAATAAGAACAAGCCTTGTGAAAGAGTAAATGGAATCAACGACTCCTCAGGAATGCAAAACAAACTATGTTAATCTTGCAAAACCTGGGCCTGATGGTCAAAACATGAGGGGAAATCATATATGGATAAGGGTATTAAAAGGTCCATCATCTCTTTTACAACTCATTCTGGTCTTCCCATCTGCTCACTGTATGCATCTCTCCTCATCCAAGTATACAAACTTATATTAACCACATGGGGTGTGCCTAGTATTCCTTACTATCTCAGGCACCTCAAATGGCAATGTCCAACATATCTAAAGAAAATTCCTTCTCTCAGATACAGCTACAGTCAAGGTACACAGTTAATATTCTCCATATCCACCTACAATCTCCAGTCTTAGTTAACAATGAATTGTATTATTTTGCTCTCCAACATCTCACACTAGATACTGACAGACCAGTTTTGACAGTGTTCTTTCTCAAAATAGAAATGCATCCTGCTCTTCCTACTCTAACTGCAGCAGCTTTTCATTTTTCAGAAAGAAAACCCTCTACCCAGAACCCATAGCACATACAATAATTTTGTACCTTTTTGTGGATGTTCATCCATTACTCAGTTATGAGTCTTTTCACTTGCAAATAATTATCTGTTAGAATAAGTGCATGGAACCAACAGCGGTAAACAAGAAAAAATAGTTGCACTAAAACAGAGCAGGATAAAAACATTTCAGTGCTTTCCTCCTTTTATTAAAACTAACTTTTTCAGAATAAATGAAGCAATAAAAAATCTCCTTAAACACCAAGTCACATGACCAAACTACATGACAAAAATCAAAGTTTCAAAAATTACATGACTTACAGTATTTTTGGACATCTGGTTAAGATGGGGACTTAGTGGTATACACTTTGCACTGGATCCCCTCACCATTAATGTTTTTTAAATTAGTGTAAACCTAGGAGTGGTTTCTTAGGAAAAGATCTGCTATTAATATTCACATAATTAGTCCTCATCAGAATACAACATATGGAGGGCAAAAGGAATAAGGGAGAGCAAATGAAGAATTTTCCCACTATGAACACAAGTTTAAGGTCTTATTGCTACCACACAGAATATTCTCTCAGTAGTTGATTCCAATAGAGCTAATCAGGTTGCTCAGATCTCATCTTTTGTGGTTTCATTAAGGCTAATAACAAAAATCACCTCTGCACTCACAGGATACACTAATTAGTCCAACAGAAGATTGGAAGATATGGAAAGAGCTTTAAGTTTGTACTGTGACAAACAAAGTAAACAACACCCTGGTAATAACTACCCACCATCAGGTGGAGCTGGAGACATGAGCAGAACTAACAGAATCCAGAATTGTTGATATGGATAATCAGGAATGTAAAAAGAACATTAGATTAAACAGGATCCCTAAGAAAGAAGAAGGAAGTAAATGCCCGCATTTCATTTGGGATAACCATGTATTTCGAAAGGTGACATTGCTATAGAGACAGCCAAATAAAATCTTTTTGCCCAGATCTGTTCAGATGAAGGTTTCTAGACCAGGAAAGTGTGCTATAGTTTCTATATATACTTTCAAAGAAAGAATATTGGCTGTGCTATGGTCCCCTGGGAAAGCCCTACATGTGAATAGCAACAAAGTCCTTTACAAGCATGTTTATTCCATGGAGACAAGAAAAAAGATGTGCCTTTATACTGGCTACCTGCATTTGCAGACAAACTAGGTGGAATTTTTCTCTTCAGTACACAGTCATTTCAAAAATGATCCTTCCAACAGGAGCAATTACTTTCTCCTCCCCAGACATGGCTGAAACAAGGCTAAAGAAATGTCCCTTAACATTGTTCATAGACCTCCTCAAAATCCTAATGCAGGTGAAACTCTCATGGAGTACTCATCACCCAGATCTAAAGTGACAGAAGCATTTCTGTTATTCAGAAGATGTATCCAGCAACGATGGAGAGCAGCGGCCTAACAGACAGGAACACCAGGGATGAGACCCAAAAAGTAAAAGAATCAACTGGATCATTGAACAGATCATTTTTATCCATGGATACATTTTTTGGATTCAATAATATGGATGTTGATTGCTATTGCTAGAAGACGAAGTGAAGAAATAGTTGGACAGAAGTGGGAAAGATCTGACTGGGCTCAGTTTGTTGTTTACCTAAATGATAGTTCCAACTTTTGTTATTACATGAGATAAGCTTAAATGGTACTTTTTATTCATACCTTAATATGCCATTTGTAGTCTATGTGACAAATGGTTGCTAATGAAGAAATAGTTGCCATTCTCCATGGCCTTTCTCCAAGAAAAAATCCTGTACAGTAAAGCTTTTTATATGACAATCAGAAAAAAAAAAGCAGTGGGTAAATCTTTCTATAATACAATGACATTTAAGAAAAAAATCACTTTTCTTAAATAATGTCATTGTATGATGGCTCTGTGGTGTTCTTCCAGTTTCTGAGGATATCCTACTGCTTTTTTTGATGCTGTCATTCCCATGCTTATACAGTACATTAGTGCTGTGTGATGGGTGCTGTATATAGCAAGCAACAGAGAAAGGAAGATCTCAGTTGTCTTTTTTTTTTTTTTTTTTTTTTTTAAAGATATTGGGACACTTTGAAGGTACAGGAGAGATGGGACATAGACAATAAAAGGATAATCAAGTATGTTTCTCTAGTTTTTTATAACTTACCTGATTATTCTTTTATTTTTGTCTGTCCTGTCTCGCTCGCTGGTTTCAGGTGTCCAGATTTGCAAGTTTATTTTATTTTTTAAGGGAAAAAAAGTGGAATTTTTATGGCACATATTAATGGAAAAAAGTCTGGGCAACCGGACCTTTTTCCATTGGTAAATGCTCAGATTTACAATGGGCATGCTGGTTGGGCTGACCAATCAGCATGCTCATTTTGAAATGTTACAGCCAGTCACTGTATAATATTTATTACTATGCAATGTCACCAAAAGCATCACAATCATTTTTGTTAGTATAGATTTTGTCCAAGATGGAATACTGGTATTGCTTTTGGTCATCATCATCTTCTTTCGGCTGTTCCCGTTAGGGGTCACCACAGTGGATCATTTGTTTCCATTTCTTCCTGTCCTCTGCATCTTGCTCTGTCACACCAACCACCTGCAGGTCCTCTCTCACCACATCCATAAACCTTATCTTAGGCCATCCTCTTTACCTGTTACCTGGCAGCTTCATCCTTAGCATCTTTTTCCCAATACACTCAGCATCCCTCTTCAGCACATGTCCAAACCAACATTATCTTGCCTCTCTGGCTTTGTCTCCAAACCTTCCAACCTGGGCTGAGACTCTAATATACTTATTCCTAATCCTGTCCACCCTCATCAAACCCAGTGCAAATCTTAACATCTTTAACTCTGCCACATCCAGCGCTAACTCCTGCTTTTTTGTCAGTGCCACTGTCTCCAACCCATATAACATAGCTGATCTCCCTACCCTCTTGTAGACCTTCCCTTTTACTCTTACTGGTACTCATCTGTCATAAATCACTCCTGACATTCTTCTCCACCCACTCCATCCTGCCTGTACTCTTCTTCACCCCTCTTCCACACTCACCATTACTCTGAATGGTTGATCCCAAGTACTTACACTCATCCACCTTCGCCACCTCTACTCCCTGCATCCTCACCATTCCTCTATCCTCCCTCTCATTCACACACATATATTCTGTCTTAGTCCTGCTGACCTTCATTCCTCTTCTCTCTAGAGCATTTCTCCAGGGTCTCCTCCACCTGTTCCCTACTCTCACTACAGATCACAATGTCATCTGCAAACATCATAGTCCACGGGGACTCCTGTCTGATCTCATCTGTCAACCTGTCCATCACCATTGCAAATAAGAAAGGGCTCAGAGCAGATCCTTGATGTAATCCCACCTCCACCTTAAACACATCCATCATTCCCACTGCAGACCTCACTGCTGTCACACTACCCTCGTACATATCCTGTACCACTCTTATATACTTCTCTGACACTCCCAACTTCCTCATACAATACCTCAACTCCTCTCTAGGCACCCTGTCATATGCTTTCTCTAAGTCTACAAAAACACAGTGCAACTCCTTCTGACATTCTCTGTACTTCTCCATCAACACTCTCAGAGCAAACATTGCATCTGTAGTGCTCTTTCCCACCATGAAACCATACTGCTGATCACTAATCATCACGTCCCTTCTTAACCTAGCTTTCACTACTCTTTCCCATAACTTCATGCTGTGACTGATCAATTTAATCCCCCTGTAGTTACCACAGCTCTGCACATCACCCTTATTCTTAAAAATCAGTACCAAAACACTTTATCCATTCCTCAGGCATCCTCTCACTTTCCAAGGTTTCATTAAACAATCTGGTTAGAAATTCCACTGCCATTTCACCTAAACACCTCCATGCTTCCACAGGTATGTCATCTGGGCCAACAGCTTTTCCATTCTTCATTCTCTTCATAGCTATCCTTACTTCCTCCTTGCTAATCCATTGTACTTCATGATTCACTATCCCTACATCATCCAACCTTCTCTCCCTCTCATTCTCTTCATTCATCAACCCCTCAAAGTACTCTTTCCATCTCCTCAACACACTCTCCTCGCTTGTGAGTATGTTTCTCTCATTATCCTTTATCACCTTCACCTGCTGCACATCTTTCCTAGCTCAGTCCCTCTGTCTAGCCAATTGGTACAGGTCCTTTTCTCCCTCCTTAGTGTCCAACCTTTCATACAACTCTTCATATGCCTTATCTTTAGCCTTGGCCAACTCTCTCTTTGCCATACACCTCATCTCCTTATTATCCTGTCTACTTTCTTCATCTCTCTGACAATCCCACTTCTTCTTTGCCAGCCTCTTTCTCTGTATACTCTCCTGTACTTCCTCATTCCACCACCATGTCTCCTTGTTGTTCTTCCTCTGTCCAGATGTCATACCAAGCACCTTTCTAGCAGTCTCCCTTACTATCTCTGCTGTAGTTACCCAGCTATTTGGCAACTCTTCACTGCCACCCAGTGCCTGTCTTAACTCTTCCCTGAACTCCACCTCACAGTTACCCTTTTTCAATTTCCACCATTTGATCCTTGGTGCTGCCCTTATACTCCTCCTCCTCTTCTTGATCACCAACGTCATCCTACAAGCCACCATCCTATGCTGCCTAACTACACTTTCCCCGGTCACCACTTTACAGTGTCCAATTTCCTTCAAACTGGCCCTCCTACATAAGATATAATCCACCTGTGTGCATCTTCCTCCACTTTTGTATGTCACCCTATGCTCCTCCATCTTGTTAAAATACGTATTCACCACAGCTATGTCCATTTTGGTATCTCACAATATCCAATGCCAACACATTCACCTATCAGGTAATCTATAGGTACCATATACTAAAGCATACCTGATAATTACTCAAGCAGCGTGCCATAAATCAAGACAATTATTAGCCCATCACTGTGCTGAATTTGTTATGGAAGTTGTATGGTGTGTTTACTGCTTCATCACTGCTGTCCCTAAACATATCTCTGGCATCAGTAAGTAGACGTATCTAGGATATGCCATACTTTAGCCTGTCAAACCTATAAAATGTCATGCAGAACAAAAGTGAGAAACACATATGTACAGTAAACTCAGTTAACCAGCATCTATGGGGATAGGTAGATGCCGGATAAG
This sequence comes from Protopterus annectens, assembly GCF_019279795.1. Lineage (NCBI taxonomy): Eukaryota > Metazoa > Chordata > Ceratodontiformes > Protopteridae > Protopterus > Protopterus annectens. The sequence goes on along the minus strand of NC_056747.1, from coordinate 478,856,802 downwards.
TATAGTTTCTGGTTGCTGAGAGTTACTATTAAAAATAGACCTGACAAATACTGTACCCTATACTAGACCATAAACACTGTATTGATTTGATTTTAATATTGAAATACAGTAATTAAAAGACAAGCTGGAATAATATTTTAAACTTATATTTCCACTACAAAGCATGGCACCTAGAATGGTTTTCAGTGGCACGAGGAGTGGATTGGAACTGAATGAAGTGAACAGAAAGAGAGTAAATGCATGTATGAAAGCAGAAGCAAATGTGTATGAGAGATAGGAGAGATGCATGAAAGCTGAAGAGTCTGTGTGTGAGAGATCGGAGAGAGAATGTGCAATCTGATCCAAACTGAGTGAGTATGGAGCAAGTGTTGACATTTTAGTGATGTGACTTGTTTGGTTTGACTTCTTCTCAGGTTGAGGAGAGAGGGAATTCATTTGTATCATCATTTTTAAAACTCTAAAAATATAAGGTGTGTTTCTGCGGGGGGGGATAAAGTGCAACACATGGAAAACTAAATTGTTCATACTGTAATGTATTTCTTCATTTTTTTTCTGGTTGCTTGAGTTCCGGTTAACAGAGCTTACTGTAGTCTTTTCATACTCATGAATATGTGCATCCAGTATATTATAGCATTTGAAATTCCCCTTAAGCATGCCAAGAAAAATCCCTAAAACTAGCTTTTCTCCTCTGGCTCTCTGTTATAACTACAAGGCCCATTACTGTCAAGGCTGCAACCATGACATAGCATGCAGCCTGCTGCTTATAATATATATATTTATTCATTTATTTATTAACTCGCAGATCTCACATTTCCCAAGGAAAGGAAATATTCCCCTACCCAGGGACTGTTGACCACCCATTTGACTTGGCCAAGCCAATATTGACAAGCTAATCTATATATTTATTATTACATCATATCCCTTTTTTTCCCAATTAGTCATTGATAATTGTTATTGAGGTCTTTTTCTTCATCATGAATCCTACTCCACTAAGGATTTCCTGCTCTTCTATTCCAAAATTTTAGTCACACATTTTTTAAAATAATACAATAGTCATTCATGGCTATACAGTTTACATCTGAAATTATGCCGACTACACTATTCTTCGAGTAGGACATTTTCCCTGCCTAGATAATTAAGTCTAATTTCAAATTACGTTCATCTGCATGATTTGCATGCACTCTAGTACTGCAGCAAGAAACTCCAAGATGGTTATTTTTATTAGTTTACTTGTATTCTATGAGGTGAAGAGGTCATGCTTTGAGAATCGCACAAAGATTTTTAAAGATGCAAACAGCACAACTGCAACACGGTTTATTAGGTTGGCAAACAAACTTTGCATATATAAATATGATATGGTGCTGGAGGTGTCATTGCAAGGACAATATTGAATTCTGACTTGGTTGGATGTAGCACTATATGAAAGACAGACATCTTCTGTAACATTTGCAAAAGTCAGTGACAGAGTTCGAGTATGTATCATCATTACAGTGATAGTTCAGTTTTACAGTTAGATTTAGGAATACAGTTAAGTTTATGTTAAATGTTATGTTTGGGTTTTCTAGACAGATGTTGCAGTTATTTATTTACTTGTGTCTCATAGTCTATTTCTGCACATGATGAGCATATTGAATGGAAAACAGGAATATCTGAAGTAATTGAAACACAGCCTGTCAAGCCCTGACTTAAGGGCAAACACTGTTGAATGTTGCGGTCAGAAGTAAAATGTTCAAAATGAGAAATGGAACAAGCAATCAAAAAAATAGCTTTAAGATTATAGTACCATAATAT
>NC_056747.1:478800011-478850011 GCF_019279795.1 Protopterus annectens | reverse complement strand
TGTTGACAACGTAATATGCATGCTAATCAGAAACCCTGGCTATCTGGTGCAGTATATGAGCTCCTAAAGGCACAAAATGCTGCATTTAAATCAAAAGACAAGAATGCCCTAAGAGAAGCCAGAGCAAATGTAAGTAGAGATATAAAGGAGGCTAACAGGACCTATGGATGTAAAATTCAGGGACACTTCTCTGACCAAAGGGACTCCAGATGTGTCTGGCAAGGCATTCAAGCCGTAACTGACTACAGGCCTCCATCTTTCCCCATGTGATGGCAACGTAATTTCTGAACAAACTAAACACCTACTTCAGCAGATTTGACATGTACAACATCACTGTGCCTAATAAGCTCCCTGTTGAACAGGGTGAGAAGGTACTATGTCTAAGAACATCTGATGTTCTGAAGACCCTGAAGTGAGTAAAGCCAAGAAAAGCAGCTGGTCCTGATAATATTATGGAAAGGGTTTTAAGAGACTCTGCTACCCATCTGTCCACTGTACTAACAGATGTATTCAAACACATCCCTGCAACTAGCCACTGTACCCAGTTGCTTCAAAGATATGGCAATTATTCCCTTACCCAAACAATCCCAACCAACAAGCCTAAATGATTACCAGCCAGTTGCTCTTACATCAACAGTAATGAAGTGTTTTGAGCAGTTGATCAATGACTATATCTCTTCAAGTCTACCTGCAACACTGGATACATTACAGTTTGCTTATAGATCTAACCGCTGCATGGCTGATGCAATAGCTATACCTCTTCATGAATCATTGGCACATCTAGAGAACAAAAATTGCTATGTCAGAATGCTGTTCATCGATTTTAGTTCTGCCTTTAACGCCGTCATCCCCCAGAATCTGATATCAAAGCTGATCCAGCTGAGCATCAACACCCCCCTATGTAACTGGATACTGGACTTCTCATCAACATACCCAAAAAGTATGTGTGGGAAATAATAGTTCAGTCAGTATTACATTAAGCACGGGTCTCCCTCAGGGCTGCATCCTGAGTACTCTGCTGTTCACCTTGTTGACACACAACTGCATGGCAAAGAATGAATCCAACAAAATCATCAGCTTTGTGGATGATACGACTGTCGTAGGTCTGGTCAGATATGGTGAGTAAACAGCCTAGAGAGAGGAAGTGGAGTATCTGATAGGCTGGTGTGACAGCAACAATCTGGGCTTAAATGAGAGCAAGACCAGATAATTAATAGTGGATTTCAAGAGGAGTCAGGAGATGCATCAACCACTGGAAATTAAGGGGGTGACAGTGGAAAGAGTCAAGAACACCAAGTTCCTGTGGGTGCACATCTCAGATGACCTATCCTGGTTGACTCATATTAGCCACACAGTGAAGGCACAACAATGTTTGCACTTCCTACAGAAACTGAGGAAGGCAAACCTGTCTCAGTCCATCCTCAAAGCCTTCTACACGGGGACCACCGACAGCATCCTCTCAAACATCATAGCTTGGTAGGGTAACTGCAAAGCATCTAACCACAAGGCTCTCCTGAGGGTAGTGAGGACAGTGGAAAAAGTCATTGGTTCCTCGCTCCCATCCATAAATGATCGGCACAAGACTCTGTGTGTGGGAAGGGCTAGAAAGATGGCATGTACTTCTGCCTTTCCTCGGGCACACGGTATCACAGCTTACACTGCAAAACTTCTAGACTGAACAGAAGCGTCTTCCCTCTATCCATAAGGCTGCTGAACTTGAATGCCTGGCAAGACAGTGAATAATTAGATCAATATGCCACTTGCTATGAAGTATCAGCTATAGTAATCACTCTGGCAAATTGCTTCAATAACTGGTGCAGTTAGCCAGATTTTTTATGCAATTACTTTCTAAATGTGCAATAGTCAGGAATGAGTCACCACACCGTACATGTGCAATATGAAAATCAGAATATATCATACTTCAACTGATGAAGTGCAATATTCTAAGCAGTCACAATGTGATGTCATAGTCTTGAAATACCTACTAGTATAATGTCATACTCTTGCAATACCCACTAGTACAATACTGTCTAATGTCTTCCTGTCCAACTGTGGTAATTTATTGTGCTGTTAATATTTTAATTAATTATTGTATGTGCATTAGTTTTACTGTCATTCAAACTGTGTGTTCATCATTATGTCTTACATGGGGACCAAAGTGATGTAATTTTGCTCAGTTTGCACTGCTGTGTATATATGATTGACAATAGTTTACTTTGACTAATTGTTACCCATAATGCATTTTTAGAGCTTGGTCGACTAGATTATATTATAATCTGTGCTGTCAGATCACAGTTCTGTTCACATACAATAGTATTAAGAAATACTGTTAAGTTTGCAAACCCTCAGTAAAATGTGGAATTCATTTTCAGTCACCCATACATAGCTGTTTCCCCCCATGCAACAAAATCTGCAAAAATATATTGCAGGAATATAGAAAAAAAAAAAAAAGCTAAGAATCTTTTTTAAAAAGATATATTTGTAAATTTCAGGTCCTGTCTTTATCCCCCCTTCCATGAGTCAGACTGTCATATTTTCCAGCTTTAGAAGTTCATATAATTAATGAAGTTGCTTTCAAACTAGAAAAATAATAGGTTTATGGTCTCAGCTGAGGGAAAGAATACAACTGTCAGTAATAGTACAAAGTCAAAAATACTGTAAATGTTTAGCCCAAATAGTTTAAGACCCCAGTGATTATGAAATAAGAATCATCAGGTACTTTGCTATGCACAATTTCCTGGACCAAAAACATGTAAAAAGTATGAAAAGTGAAATGACAAAAAATTTGATTTAGCCTTCATATGTTTTTTTTTTTTTTTTTTAACTGAGGAAGCGGATTGGTATTTTTTCTCACGCTTCAGTTGCACATGGATGTTGTAAGAATTTAGGACAGAAAGTGACCAAATCCGTATCTGGATGGGCTGATCAAAATTTAACTCAAAATTGCAAGTGACTGACTTTCCTCTGTGCAGGAAAGGGTTGTACACTGTTCCAGAGATTTTCTCATTCCCCACGCTCATGCAGTTTTGGACATAGCATATAGAGGTGTGCAGAGGAGCTGGTCATCTTTTAAAAATAAAGTTATTTCAAGGACTGCTACTACTTTTTAGTTAGTGGTTTTGTCTCATTTAGCTGTGATTCAGCTAACTATTTCCAAGCAACTTTCACTCTTTCATAGCTGAGCCATGCATATCATGCATCATCCCTGCTCTTTACATTCTACCCTGCATGGCATGCATAGTACAGCATGCTGCAGCATAAAACTGATAGCTGTTTGACATGCCTAGTGATCACTTTGGGAGCCATGCTATTCATATGATCCAGAATGCAGAATTAAGTGTTTGCTGGGAAAAGACAAGAAGGTCATCTGATACAACATTGTGCAAAGATTACAGAGTTTGTCTCCCACAGTATATAAAATAAATGCAAGTGATACATCTCTTAAGGATGGTGTTTGAACCTGGAATCCTCTGAGCTAACTGCCAGACTAGATGCGTAAGTTAAAGCTTCCTAATTTCAATAACTTCATAAAACAAAAAGCTGTAATCATAATATAAAACTACAAATTCAGTTTTAATGGATCTATTTAAATATAAATATAACATTCTGAGGGTAAAATAAGGCTTTATTTTTTCATGTGCAAACTGATGTCTTTGACTTCCTCAAGGTCATAAGGCTAGTATGGTGCTGATTTGTTTTGTAATTAAGCTGTGGTTAGTCCATCCCTCACAGGTGATACTATTTGATATAACAAACAATATCATGAACATTTCAATCAGTACAAAGGTTTCGCCACGAGTCATTGTTTATAAATGGACTGTCATTATGGGGAAGTTCTGTTTGCCTCTGAGGGATATGCATTTTAGTTTGAAGTTAATTTAATCGTGCTTATGGAATATTATCGGCCTCTGACCATTATAGAGTTGGATTTTTCAGCTCTGTAATATCTGCTGAAAAGCGTAAAACATACTTTGTGATATATTGCACCAATGCTGTTCTATAGTTGTACAACTAAACTAACATTTCCTGTAAGATGGAACCGGCCTTTACACTGTAAACCAAACTTTTTCAGCAGTTTGGTTAACTTTTGATGCAGCATAAATGTAGACAGGATAGCAATCTAATTTAAAGTAATTCAGCAGCATTTTACATGCTTTGTTCCTTTGTGAAGGAGAGTTTCAAGACATTGTTTACAGCACAATTGACAATGAGGAGCCATAGGTGCTAAGTGACTGAGAATTGCAAAGATGGAGGACAATAACTAAAAAAGTGAGCAGTTACCACTGAACGACCAAGAAAAAAAAATAGTAACCAGAAGCCACAATGAGGATTCTTCTAATAAAATAAAATATATTTATTTATAACCAAACCAATTAAGCACTTTCATCCTTAACACAAACAGGACTTCAGAGGACACCATTTACGTCATTGGGCATATTATGCATTGCATCCAATATGGAAGAAATGCATATAGGATAACAATGACATGCAGTATTTCTGACCTAATAAGTTTATATCCTTGGCTGAGTTATCAGTGAATGGGAAAGAATGTGGGGTTACTATTCCCACAGGACAGCTCTTTGTCTGAACACACTGTGGAGTTGGGGCACACATTATGGCATATTAATAGGAGCAGATAAGTCAGAACAAAAGATACATAAACTATTAACATGACATCTGCCTAGAGCTTAAGGTGCTGCAAGGCTGAAATTGTGCGTTTAGTCATGACCAGCAAATTGGAAATATTGGGCAGGAATCCCACTGAAATTAAAGCAGCAGCAGTGACTCTACTGGGAAGAAAACTCAGCAAGAATAACTGAACACCGTCTCATTTTATAGGTTCTCATAGTTATTCTCTATAAACTAACAAGACTCCTGTGAAGAAAAGCTCTGTTCTGCTACCAGAAATCATACAGATTTCACATCAGGTCATTTCCCCATGGGCTGCTTGTACCTAGCCGACAAAGTAATTCCTCTGGAGACTATGTTATCTCTGATGATTGTGTGTGCCACATGTAACAGAATATCAGGCATAAACAGTCTTGCTAAGATTACATTCTGTACCAGACCAGTCTGGAAACAAGATGTCTTACTGATACTAATGTTGCTTTCAAAGTGACGTGGCACACTGATAAATATTAAGTGGTCACTTTAATATTAGCCTCATCTAAAAGGCATTCTGATGTTCTTTAAAGCAACGAGGTCACAAGAAGTAGTCATCCTTCAAGTGAATAAAACTATGCTTTGGAAACCATAGGAGTGATGTTTCTTTATACTACAGATGCAAATTTAAGTTTTCCAGTCCATCTGAACCACTTCTTTAGATTACACTGTGACTGGAACTGTTTGCCCCAACAGTCTAAAAACTCGTGCATAAGCTGTCCCTGAAATAGATGAACATATTTTGCAGAGCTTAAATGTAATCACTAATAAAACAAAGCAAATCACTCAGTATTTTTAGCACATCCTATACAATTATTAATAGGTCTGTCTCCCAGTATCATCATAATCACTTGTGAAGAGTCCAACAGAATTTCTACCTTGCAGACTAGAATGCTTCTTTCATTAATTTAAAAAAATTCTCTATCATCTACTCCATGTTCAGATCAACAGCTGGATTACTGGTCTACCTCTATTGAATTGCAGTGCTCCAATGCGACCCATACCTCCCAACCTCTTATAGCAAGAAATCTGGACAAAGTCAAACAATGAGGGGAAAAAGGCTCAAAAATAGGAACACTTTTTAAGTATTGCTCTCACAAACTTGGAGATAGTCAGAGGCACCGGAAGCTGTTGAAGACTGGGGGGGGGGGGGGTGACAGGGGCACTTAGTGATCTAAAAAGAGCAATTTTTTAAAACTATTTGCTACCACAACATAACATAGGTTCACTTGGAGGACATTTTAAACTTAGCAAATTTCCATTTTGGTGCTTGAATTAATATTTCCTGATTGGTCTTACTTATCCCATGGCTGATACTTGTATATTAGCCCTAGTGAGAATAAATGTGATCACACTGTTGATAATCTGAGGGTACCCATGTAAGGGATGCAGCATTTAAGAACTGCCTCTATCCATTAGTGGCATGAGGGGTAATCCTGGAGTACCTTTTCTATTACCTATCCTTAGATCCAAGTTGCATTTGAATATGGACAGGGATGAGCTTTGTTTTACTTGAATGGATAGTCTATTCTGGATATATATCCATCTCTCCACAACATTCAGTTTAGATACCTGGATTGAGTATTTCTGATGCCATTTGACTTGTTGATGTTCAGTAAGTCTGTCTGTATTAGGTCGGAGAATGCCTTGTATGCCAGACATGTCACCCCTAAGAACTCTGTAGGATACTGAGTATAGTGATAAATCTTTGAGGTGGTCCATGCAAGACCTATTGTTTGGGACTTGTATCCTTTTAGTAAGGTATCTCTGTGGGTATTCCAATTGTTGCATGGGTCTGGACAGATACATGCCAAAGTGGGCATAATACAAAATGATTGACCTAAAGAGGGCTTTGTAAAGGGGGACAATAACATCTTTAGATCTGGTCACAATCAATTTGTTTATAATCTGTGCAATATAGAAAGACTTTCTTATAACTCTGGGCACATGCTGGTCAAAAGTTAGGTCACTGTACACACAAGTTCCCAAATGCCAAACAACTGGGTCAGTTCTTAGGGAGCATTGTCAATTTGGCAGTTCACTGGAGTAGATGACTTGCCAAAGGATACAATAATGTATTTCTTGGAGTTTAGTTTTAATTCATGATTCTGGCACCAGTTATTGTTTGGGACAAACCTTCTTGCATGATGGTTAAGTCATTTGGGGATTCAATAGCTGCTCCTAGCTTGCAGTCATCTCAAACTTTGTCGGCCAAAGCCCATTGGTATTTCCTTTTACTTTTGAGATGTATTTGCCAAACAGAAAAAGTCTCAGCACTGAACCCTGGGGGACTCCGTTGGTGATTGGTCTCTTTCCCTATTTTGATCTCCTGCATCCTGTTAGCAAGCATATCTGTATACGTTCTTTGATTCACCCTCCTGATTGTATTAACCTGATTGTATTAAATTATATTCCTTGTATAATACAGCACCACTTGTTAGAATGTGTTTTAAGTTTGTAATTTGGAAAAGTCTTCTAGTAAGCAATGAAACAAAATGTATGAACCAATAATGACAAAACTACCCATTTCAGAAATTTTCAACCATAAAAGGCCACTCAAACTCTACAATCTCTGCAGAAGTAAGTCCTCTAAATAATTCCACATTAAAGAGATCTGTAACTAATGAAGAGGTTGCTGCTAGCAAACAACTTTATATTTCATTGTTTCATCTACAAATAAAGTACCTGTTGCCCTTGAAGAATAAATTGCCTATGCTACATTAAAAAAATTCTAAGCTAGTAATTTTGCAGTGGGGAATAGATGGCAAAAAGATAACGGGTTCATAGTTACTAGGTAACTCCTCCAAAAGAGGACATTCATAGGACTGCAGCAGCCACTCCCATTGAAGTACAACACAGTACAGTATCAGTGATCCATCTGCATACTGTGGGAGTAATACCCACAGCCTTCTGCATCAATAGCAAGTATACTACCTGTTGGGCTAACAACAATGCCAACGACTTGACATAAGTAGCACTAAACTTCTCTTCCCCTGAAGCTCTCATATCCTTGTAAAATCCACTTGACAATCAACTAAATCTCTCAGCTTCTCAGCACAGGAAATCTGGAAAAAGCCAAAATTTATTTGGGGGGCAAAGGCACAAAACCAAGGAGACATTTTAAATATTGCTTGTATAATCTTAGAAAGTTGCAAAAATAAAGTGTTTTGTGTTACCATGAGTTTCCTGAAAGATAGGAAGACTGAAACTTAAAGAGCTATCATTATTTAGTGAACTGAGTTCTCACTGATTTGCCAGAAAAACACAAATTTTACGAGGAACAGACCAAAGTTATGATCCATATATTCTGTGAAAATCTGGACAGTGGAGAGCTATGGACTCAACTCCCAGAATCACAAGTGGTGGTATGGGTAGATAATTCAGGCTCTTGTTTGAGCCTGGGTAACACTAACCACCAGGTATACCTAATGGGGACATTTTACACACACACACACACACACACACACACACACACACACACACACACACACACACACACACACACACACACACAGGAGAAGCATAACTCCTGCAAATAAAAGAACAAAACTCTCCTTACCAGCATGATTCTGGCAGCACCAACAGAACATCAGCAGCATAACTCCTGTAACACAGAGCAATAAGAGAACAAGAAAAGCTAGTTTAGTTAGTTTTCCACACACATGTCCACGTTAGCGAGAAAACTCCACTTCATTATTTTTTCCCGACAGGTCTTGCAGCTGTAAAAGTGTGTGGGGGGGGGCTCCCCCTCCCTCTGGCTCTATGGTTCTGGCACCCATGGAGATAGTTGATAGAACAAGTTTTACATTAGCATGAATTTTCTGAAAGGCATGAAATCTGAAACTCAAATGTGTCTATTTTCTCACTTCACCCCTCAATAATTTACCAAGGATTTGTCAGAAAACCACAAATTTATAAGAAACAGACCAAAAATATGAGGCAAAAATCTGAACATTCTACAAAAAATCTGTACAGTTGAGAGGTACGAGTCTGAGAACACAAGCCCTTTTACTGAGAAAACCAAGATAAATCAAACACGCTGAGTATATTTGCTGTGCACGTCTGAGGAATGTACAATTTCTGAAGCATAAGCAAATAAAGAAAAGGACAGGCAAGAGCAGTACAACACATTAAAAGCCATGATCACACAATGATTTTCTTCTTGGAATGGAATGAACTGTACAATTGAAGCAGCGGTGGTGCAGCGGTAGCGTTGTTGCCTCACAGAAAGAGGTTCTTCCATTCAATTCTCGGGAGTGCATTCTGTGTGGAGTCTGAATGTCCTCCCCATGGTCGAGTGGCATTCGAAAGACATGCATAGAATGGGCGTGCCTTTGTTGAAGGTTGGGTGTCGAGCTGGCACCTCGGCACTCGTAAAATGTCTACTGCCAATCATTAGCAGACCGGAGTTCCACTGTGGCGACCCCTAACCGGGAAAAGACAAAGAAGAGCAACAATGAACTGTACAATTGAGCTGCACTTCAAATGAGGAGAAAACAATGACAGGGCAGGGAGAAGGGTAGGTGGCAGGGATGCAGAGTATAGACCAGCAAAATCAAGGCAATGACAGGGCAGGGAGAAGGGTAGGTGGCAGGGATGCAGAGTACAGACCAGCAAAACCAAGGCAATTGAGAGTGATGTGTATGAGGGATTAAGCATGACGGGGATGGTACAGGAAGTACAGGGTAGACAATTATTAAAAGGGCACTTAAGTCAGTCTAGACAGACAACTACCAGCTGGCATAAGTGAGGTCTGAGACTGTGCAGAAAGTAGATTTATTCTCGAGGGGCTGAATGATCCATCCACAGATGTCCTGTTGGGCCTCAGCACCTCCATCTTTACATATATGAAGCCCATAGCAGTTCAGGAATGTCACTGTCTCAGTAGGTACCTACTGGACTCAATCTGCCATAATGCTGCAGTGAGATATAGGTACCACAGTAACTATGAAAGAGCTGACCCTATGAGGATACCCAGTGAGGCTTAGGGATAATTTCTACCTTTGGTCTCAGTGGCAGACTTAGCCAGTCTATGACAGAAGTTTGGAAGTTTTATTTTTTTCTGTGATGAAGCTGGCCAGACTTGTGAACTCTTGTCAACTACAGGACATGAGTAAAAAACAGCTGGCTGTAAACAGTGTCTTGCCTGCTTGTTTAAGGTAATATTTCACCCATTCATGGATGCCCAGCTTTCACAGTTTGTTTGCCTAATATTTGTTTTATGTAGGCCACAGATTCAGAGCACAGACTACTTTTATCATTTATCTGCTTTATTCAATTCTGATTTAACAAGTACCACAGCATAGCACATGAATTGCATTTTTTATATAATATAATGAATACTTATGTTCTTAAACAGCTTCCATAGTTTCACTTATGCAAGCTGTGTAACAGTAATATTGTTTCCTGAGACAACAGAAATGAAAGACCCTACCCTGCAGTAAATGTACCCTGGCCCCAAAGATGAAGAAACGTACACTGAAGGAGGAAAAGCATATCCATACCCCAATCAAAAAAGGCATAGTCCCACAGGTATCCCACCTAATTATTAAACTTGTCTATACAGTATCTAACGTCAGGAGCCAATCCAATGCAATTACCACAGAACAGCTGATTTTTGACTGACCCTAACCATTGAGCCTAAAGATGATTAATAAATCAGAATGCTACAGGTAGTAGCAAAGTGAACGGAAAAGTATCCATTCTTTAGCTATGTCTTTGACACTTTGATGCTGTAAATGTATGCATAAAAATACAGATCTACACATACACAGTGTCAGCTACTAAAGGCTAAAATGAAAGAACAGAAACAGTCAAATAATGACATACAATGGGCATTTTTGGCCCATCCTTAAGAATGGAATTTTTTTTTTTTTGGCTATAGAGTCCATTTTTTTTAAAGTGTAAAGTTGGTTGAGCAGAATTAAGTAAGCCAATACCTGATGTGTGACTGTAAAAACAAGAAAATAAAACTGACAGGCAAAATGAGATAGAAGCAGGCAGTAAACTACAATCCACGAGTCATAACCGAAAACAAGCTAAACAGTAGCTACAAAAAGACATTAAGAATTTAGGGAGGGGAAGATAATAAGATTAGCAGATGGAAGAACTTTGTTACTAGGTTCGACTACAAGTCCAGTGCCAATAAAATCTATGCAGGTCCAAGCATACCATTCAGGACAATTTGAGGGGGGACAATAATACAAAAAACAGCAATATAAAAGTAGCAACAAAAATAAACTAAAAAAATTTAGACCATTTACTGTAAAAAAAAAAAAAGCTTAAGGGATAAATATTTGATACAAATCTCAGGAACTAAATTTTTAGAAAAACATTAGGTGAAGGAATGAGACAGTCTTAACCCTGCTACATCATAAACAGGGTGGCAAATGGGCAGAGAGAGAAACTAACAATACACCACCTTTTTCTTTCTGCAGTATCTTTGTTAGTTTAATGCAAACCCCAAATGTCATTTTACTAACACAGTAGTAAAAAGTGAATTTAACAAGGTGAGTTCAAGCAAAGAAACGATAAAAGCATACAAGAAAATTAACAGATGTGTACTACACTTAAGAGGGCTAGTAAGAAATACAACAGAAATTGAGGTTTTCCTTACCTACAAGATGCCATCATGTAACTAGGGGCTCTGTAGTGCTGTAAGAGGAACAAAAAATCATATTAGATACGGGGGAATTAATTTGTAAACATACGTAATCTACTTACTTGAACAAAAAGAAACCTTGAGCATTGCAGCACATATATTAATCTAATAAATAAATGCATAACAATTCAATTAACTTGGGATGATTGGATTTGATTATTCTGTCCTCAGCCTGTTGGCGGGAGCTGGTACTAATTTGTCTTTGTTTACCAGGAAAGTCCAACTGGATAATACCCATTTTCAGCAGAGGCCCAGGGAGACATACTTGAAATGATACTTGCCTATCATTTTACTAGAACAGCTTATTCCATTTTCTATTGGCAGTGTGGGTTGAACAACATGCTTAGCATTGCCTTCAATTCACATGTACAAATCGCCTAATAACTCAGAAGGACAATGCATTTATGGCTTACTCTTTACATAAAAGTTGTATGCATTACTTTCTCATATATCATGGAGTGAAAACTCATCACACAGCACAATGTTCCTGAAACTATACTAAACAAAGCAGTTCTGCAGTCCTGTCATTATTTTCTTTATGATTAACTGTGGATGAAAAGAGTTAGGTGCTAGCATTTTTAAGGGGTGACCATGTACTTCAAGAACAATGTCTAGCAATGAAACCTAAATATAATTCATTAAACCAAAGTCCCGGTTCAGAATTAATTGACTGATGTATTATAAATGTGGCAAGTGTTTTCCAACCAACCAAAATAAAAGCTAAGTTGGAATTGATAGTGTTCCACAGGTACACCATGCCTGTCAAGGTGATAACAAGGTCATTGCATGGCAAGCTTCTAAGCTAGTTAGAATATACATCATCACAAAGTGAGAGAAAATGGGCTAGACAGGAATGGAGACAACAGCATCTGATGGAATTAAGGATAATCATAAGATGTGAAGGGGAATGGGAAGGATCTGATGGAATTAAGGATAATCATAAGATGTGAAGGGGAATGGGAAGGATCTGATGGAATTAAGGATAATCATAAGATGTGAAGGGAATGGGAAGGATCTGATGGAATTAAGGATAATCATAAGATGTGAAGGGGAATGGGAAGGATCTGATGGAATTAAGGATAATCATAAGATGTGAAGGGGAATGGGAAGGATCTGATGGAATTAAGGATAATCATAAGATGTGAAGGGGAATGGGAAGGATCTGATGGAATTAAGGATAATCATAAGATGTGAAGGGGAATGGGAAGGATCTGATTGAATTAAGGATAATCATAAGATGTGAAGGGGAATGGGAAGGATCTGATGGAATTAAGGATAATCATAAGATGTGAAGGGGAATGGGAAGGAAGAGCTACAGCTGAAGGCGAACTACAGATTTTTTTCATTAGAAATGAAGGGGAGGGCAAGGTATGCAATGTAATGAGGGAAGCTTGCAGATAAGTTAGAATGGGAAGGGCAGGAAGCAAGGGTAGAGAGCAAAACATGAAACATAGCCTCAAACAGGAGCATTAGACTTCAATAAAGTGAGGACGGAAGTGGAAGGATACAGACAGTGAACAAGGAATGGGGAATTACAAGTAAGTGAAGGTATATATCAGTACGAGGATAAGCTGGATACCACACCAGCCCAGAGGGTAGCAAGACCCAGGCTTCTCTCAGTTGTGTAACTGAACTTAGAGGCTGGTTGTTTCTTCAATTGTCTGAGAGGTGGTGCCTGTCAATCATGCAACTATACAAGCTGTGCCAGGTGTGCCATCCTGCCAAGGCAGGCATACAGCTAGTCCTGCACCTTGGCTGCTACCAGCCTTCATACCTGATGCAGGAAGACCAGTGCAGACCCTGTAGACCAATGTCAGAAAAAGAGCCTTTGCTTCCAACATCCACCTTGAGTAATGGCTATGAAGGGCACCAGTGCACCCTTCAGCTCACATTTCTCAAGAAAACCATTATAGTTCTGCTGAGAATTATTACACACACACACACACACACAAATTTCCACATTCTGACACACCCAACACCTCTGCTGCTGTAAAAAAATACATTAAGTATATAGATAAAACACTTAAGATATTAGACTACTACTGAACCATTAAATAAATGAAATTTACAAAAATGCTTTCAATACTACTCTTGCCATCTCTTCATAACCTCTGCCTCCCAAATTAGACCGGGGTCATACTCCTTCAGATCACTCTAGCAATGCTAAAAGTACTCGCCAGAGTGGATGATGCCAGGATCATAAATAACCATTCTTATCAAGCTCATGACAGGCATCTACCTTCTATAACTGCCTCTCATACTGCCCTTGTATGCATGCCTGGAAGTTTCTGTGCAGGTAGAATAAGAAACTTGCACTATCACTGGAAGAGCATGCAGGAAGTCTGCGTTCTACAGCACCTGAAGTAGCCACGGCTACCTATTAATATTAGATCTAACAGCAAAATAGTGAACCCCATGTGCATGGACACACATTATGGATTTTCCATTGTGAAACTTAACCTCAACACGGCCTTGCTTCATCTCACTAGTACAGTACTATGGGACTACAGGCCTACCACATGCTATATGCACAAACAAATTCATCATATCCCATTAGATCATCACAGAGCACTTTGATAGTGATTCATAAACATCTATGTAAAATAGCCTTATTAGAATAACTGTCACTCTAACTAGTCCTTGTTAGTTTGATATAAAATGTCAGTGCAATCTTGTTCAACCATAATGGTTTACAACTGTAGAGTGCAGGAATATTAATGTAGATTCCATGGAGTTGCAGATTTACAGAGTTAAGGAAGTGGTTCAAAAAGTTAGGAAGGATTCTGTCTTGGAAAATATCAGTAAGAACAACACTCTCTGCATTGAATGGGTTATGCAGAGGCAAATATTGCAATGCACATTTAGCTGGGAACACAGGGCAGTACTACCTAACTTGATTTTGGAGGGGCCATTGTGTACACTGGAAATATTGTAAAGGACAAGGACCTGGGTGTCTGCCGTTTGACAGCCATGTGTTGAGGTAGGGCTACATATCACTAGCACTGGTTGATAAATAGGTACATATACATATGTAGGAAGAACGTCAATGGATATGCAGAGAGATGCTTGAGATCTCTGTATGCTTTATTTAAAACAAAATCACCAACGAAAACCAAAGTGTCCCGACTGGAGAACAAGCGTATATGATAACAAAATACCAGTAAGGCAGCCACGGCAATAAAAAGTCTCTTTTAATGCTGACAAACAATAAAATAGGACAAGTGCTTTCATGTATCAAGTACACTTCATCAGATCCTCTAAAATCAAGTAAAAACCTTCAGTTTAAATATAATAATGTAACCAATCAACAGATCATAACAATTAAAGATAATTAAATATCAATTAAACATTAAAAACACAGAACACAAATTCAAACTTTTCTCAGCCTGCATCCTTTCAATACAGGCTTAATAGAAATACTGTTGTTTATTCCTGGATATTTATGTGCTTGTAACCTCAGTATCCAATAAAGTCCTTGTTGTTCAAGGAAGTTATTAGTATCACTCCCTCTGATATTATTATACTCTGGTTGTAAAACCCTAAACAAAAAACGGTGTTCAGGAAATATCATTACTTGCTTGGCCAAAGCATTCAACTCATTCTTTTTGCGTATTTCATATAGATGTTCACTTATACGTTCCTTCAGCCTCTGAGTAGTTTTGCCCACGTAATAACATGGGCATGTATCACACGTAGCCAAGTACACCAGATTACTAGTATCACAATCAGCATAGAACCTGGGTTCAAATTTAAACAAAGTGTTGGGACAGTTAAATGTTTGTTGTATACATAAATCATCACAAAATTTGCACTTCCTACATGCACAAGTACCTAATCTTTTGCTCTCTATAGAATGCTTATCCTTACATAAAAGCTGTTTCAAGTTAGTATTATTGTGAAATATAAAATGTGGAGTCTCACCTACAGTTCTAGCGGTGGAATCATCAGTGAGCAAAAGTGGCCAATATTTGTGAACAATATCTTTTACCACTTTATTGTTACTAGTGTAGTCCATGGTAAAGAAAAATATTTCCTATTCTGTGTTTGAACATTGTTCCTGGGTGGGGAAATAACTACAGCTTCAGACTGCGCATTATTAACATGCGTTGTTATATCCCTTTCCACTCTCTGTATCATGTTCTTCTTATAACCTCTATCCAGAAACATGCTTTTCATTTTGTGCATCTTTGGATTAAGGGTCTCACTCCCTTCACATATACGCTGAACTCTCATATATTGACTTTTAATAATATTTGGAAAAATGCGACTGGGATGCATACTATCATGGCTCAAAAGCCCATTCCGCCAGCATGATTTCCTAAATAATGTGGTATGAACCCATCCTGATTCTTATAAACAGATACATCAAGAAAATCAACACGGTCATAGGAGCTGGTGACAGTAAATTTCAAAAAATCAGTAGCTAATTCTAACTGCTGTACAAATTGGAGCAAAGAGTTATGATCCCCATCCCAAAACATAAAAACATCATCCACAAATCTTCTATATAATTTAACTCTATTAATATATGGACTATTATGTAGATGGCTTAACTCCCAAAAGTGCATGACTAAATTCGCATAGGAATTAGCACAAGGGGTGCCCATAGCAACACCCCATTTCTGCAAAAAAATCTTTTCACAAAATAGAAACAAATTATTACTCAAAATAAGCTCCAGGAATGTACAAACTATCTCAATTTCAACATTAGAGAAAGCTATTTGTTGTAATAAAATACTTCTTATAGCATCTATACCATAATCATTTGGTATACAAGTAAACAGGTTCTTAACATCCATAGTAACCATCAAAAAGGAAGATGCATCATTTTTAGCAATGTGCTCACTGATATCATTTAAGAAGTGCATGGTATCTTTCAGTATGGTGTCAATCATAGGAACCACCTTCTTTAATTTACCTTCAACATAAACAGAAAGTGATTCAGTAACCCAGCCATCTCCCGACACAATGGGTCTCATAGGCGGTGATACCACAGATTTATGTATTTTGGGAAATCCCTTGATAACTGGAATAACAGTGTGAGTCACTTTCAAAAAGCCAAATAAAGTCTCAGTGATTGATCTATTCATTAATAGTTCATCTAAGTAATCATGCACCCTATTAGTAACTATTCTAACATAAGATTTATCCAGTTTAACATACACATCACGATCAGCCAGCATTTCATTCATAGCTCTGATGTAATCAACAGTATTCATAAGAACAACTGCCCCACCTTTATCAGTCGGTCTAATAGCTATTGTTCATTAGGCCTTATAAGGCTTCTTTCTCTGTGTTTGTCAAATTATGAGAAGCACCCGGTCTCCCTCTTTCAGTATCTTTATACAGGGAATCTTCACACATTTTAACAAACAATTCAATGTGGGCTGGTAGCGGTGGAGAAAATGTACTTAATCTGCGATATGTAATCATTGGAATCATTAAATAATAATTTACAAGCAAGATTTTGAGCAAAAAGTCTTGCATCAGTCAAAGTGTCTGTTAGTTTCATTGCCGTAGCTTGAACGAAAAATAAACCTCTATTCAATAAGGACATCTCACTGGTAGATAAGTTATAATTAGATAGGTTAACAACAAGACTACCTATCTGCATGTCCTCAGACTGTTCATTTGGCCCTTGTCTCCCGAGAACTTCCATTTCTGTCTCCCCCGACAGACAGAACGGTTGAAGGTTCTTTGTTGAATTGGTAAGGGTAAAACAAACTCAATACTCCCGGGTTTTACAGGAGCCAAAGATTTGGGTCATGCTCCTGCTTGTGCATACGTTAGCACTTGTTGATTAGGCTGAGGAGTAGAATCTCCAGATCCACCTCCTACTTGTTGCTCAATCACTGGCATCGCTGGAGTTATAATTTGTCATACAGGAGTTTCCAAATTTAAAACTGCTTGGGTAACTGAGGAAACTATTGAAGTATTTTGTGTTTTATTCAGTTCATTAGAAAATTGTTATCAATCACTGATTCACTATTAAACCTCGGCCATACAAAAACATTACCAACATGAAAATCATTATAATCCTGCTGAAGTTTTCTTGGTTTAGTTTGCTGCAGTCGGGATTCATATAAAAGTACATTAGAGTACATATTGTCTAGTAAATTAATGAAGTGCTCACCTGAATACTGGGTTCACAAATTAGAAAACATACTTTCAGTTCGTAGAGATAATTCATCTTAAAAAGGTTTAAAGAAATCAAGCATAAGAGTAATATACTTGAAACTAAACTCCAATTTCTGTATGCTTATGAAAATGCAGGCAAGACTGATCTTGAGTGGAATTTATCTTTCTAGAAGAATGATGCCTTGATATAAAGAAAGGTAACTGTCTTCAACAACTCATTAAATATTCAATACCATTCCAGGGGATCCAGTATGTATCAGCATGAGATGAGATGCTACAAAGCCCAACTTGCATGGAGACAGATGGTTTGCAGTTGTCATTCCAGGGCTTCTGCAAACTGGCTAATGCATTTACTGCCCCCGTAGTGTCTTTTTTATAGTCCAAATAATGGCCATGCCAACATAGTATAGCTGATGCCCCACTTTGTTTTAAGTTTCAATAAAAGGTTTAAGTAATTCCACTTCAGTGACTGTTGTCTACATGTAATTCTTCAATTTCTTTGTGAATTACTTTTGAGCAGAATTATGGGGTTTATATCTTTAAGCCTCATGACTATATCACATTTCACCATGTTGCACTCTATCTTTGTGCCTCCTTCCCAATGTGTGTATAATTATATCTAATGCATAGTATGTTCAGTCTGTTCGCTGTCCTACAAATTCTAAATATGATAAGCCATGAATCAACTCATTCTGTACTGTGTGGGTAATTACCCATATTTGTGAAACAGATGGTGCCTTTCTCAAAGCCATAGCTGGATCATGTGTTGCCAGGTGCTGCTCCCCAATTTGGCAAAATACCATCCCTGTCATACCCTATTGCTCTGGGTGCTTGCAATCTTGTCCCCAAACACCTTGCACCTAGGGGGACCCCCTTCTCCCCACTTTAGCAATACTTCTGGCCTCTTTACAGGTGTTATATTGTATTGCATCTGCCTCTATCTCAACTTTGATATTGCTGCTGCTGTGTTTTTATTACCAGATTCTCCACTGTACCTTTGTGCTGCTTGAATGGAAAGTCCTGCCAAGATGTTCAATTGTTACTCCACCTTTCTGCATGATACCATACAATGCAGTGTTAAACACAGACACACAATTTGTGCTGCAAATTTTGCAACAGTTTTGAAGTGCTCTTCTTCATATATGTGGGCTATATATATATATATATATATATATATATATATATATATATATATAGAAAGAGGTCAAAAACCTTGAGTAAGGGTATATTACAATACCCAAATATCTAGGCATTTGTTTGGAAAGAAAAGACAAAACATTTACTCTTAGACTCTTGGACAGGTTTTTTTTATTTTTTTTACATATTAGCAGTTACTCCTAATATCTCCTGGACAGATTCAGCCAAATAAGCTTGAATGGATTCTAAATCAAGATATCAAATTGCTACCTGCAGACCATTTTAAGTACTTCCTGACCGTGAAGTATACCACTTTTAGTATTTGTGTGCATACAAACTTCATAGGTTCATAGGTTCATAGGTTCATACTAGGCTATCTGCCCAAGGGCATTTATAAGCCTAGCCCATAGTTATGTGGCTTTCGCCACCCCTTTAGTTTGAATAAAAACTATGCCTATCATTTTGCTGTGCCTCTGTCAAGCAGTGACGCTGAAGTAATCCCTGGGGTATATCTGCAATCTCCCATCCATTGGTCAAGATTCCTCTTGAACAAGACCAGAGAGGTGCTCTGCCTCACATGTACCGGGATTTTGTTCCACAGCATAGGGAGTCTCTGGGTGATGAATCTGTCCCTCCAGCACGTTCTATTTGTAACCGTGTCAAGGTTTAAGTCTCCCGCCCTTGTGGTTCTGAGGGATCTAGATTTTTTGAGGTGAAGCATATTCATCAAATCTGGGTTTGACATGGCCTTATATGTCAGGCACAGGTCACCTCTGAGCAAGCGGTATGAGACTGAATAGAGCTGGAGTTCTTTCAGTCGGGCAGCATAAGACATATTTTTGAGACCCTTTATCCTTTTGGTGAGGAACTTTTGGGGCCTTTCAAGCTGCAGCAGGTGTCTGGTCAGATACATTCCGAACGGGCATTGTACTCAATCATAGGTCTAATAAGTGATGAGTACAGGGGACGATGACCTCCCTTGATCTAGATGTGAATCCCTTCATGATCAGGTGGGTGATATAGAAGGTTTTCCTAACTACTTTAGCAACATGAGTGTCAAACGAAGGCTACTGTCAACCTGGGTCCCCAGATCTCTGATGACTTTTTCTGTGCTCAGTGGATTGCCACCTATATGGTAGCTAGGGGTAGCCTTGTTTTTCCCAAAGGGTATGACTATGCATTTTTGGCGTTTAACTTCAGGCCATGGCTCTGGCACCAGTTATCCATTTCTGTGAGGCCCTTCTGGAGGATATCTGTGT
This sequence comes from Protopterus annectens, assembly GCF_019279795.1. Lineage (NCBI taxonomy): Eukaryota > Metazoa > Chordata > Ceratodontiformes > Protopteridae > Protopterus > Protopterus annectens. The sequence continues at coordinate 478,830,154 of NC_056747.1, read as the reverse complement.
CAGATGTGTTTTCGACTATGGCGCCCAGTTTGCAGTCATCTGCAAACTTTGTCAGCCATAACCCTCCTGTGTTTGCTTGTACTTCAGAAAAGTAGATGCCGAACAAGAGTGGACCCAGGACTGAGCCCTGTGGGACACCACTTGTGACAGGCTTTGAGTCTGACATGGCTCCAGCAACTCTGACCCTGTGGGTTCTGTCACTTAGCCAGTTTGCAACCCATCTTGTGATGTATGGGTTTACATTCAAGCTGATGAGTTTTTCGATGATACCTGAGTGGGGTATTGTGTCGAAGGCCTTTGCCAGGTCGAGGTAGGCTGTATGGACTGCCTTTCCCTCATCAATGGACTTCAGCAAAGGCTTTCCTGCTACAACAAATTAAACTGGATAATGGATAGCTGGCCAAGTGTCTCTGCAATAAGAAAGGGGCTAAAATGCATCAATTCATCAACACTGATGTACTAGAAAACTAAATTAAGGCAATGAAACATTTTAATCACAATTTCAGGCAAATTAAATTGAATTAAAACTTTCCTGACAGAGGAAACACTATACCTATTCAAACCACGATAAATAGTTCCTGATGCCCTTTGAGTGTGCTATCACATTCAGTAAGGGGCAGTGATGAGCCTCATTAACTCTCACTTTAATTATTTTAATGTATTAATCGAGTAGGTTAGACAGTCTGTGGACCCTTTTCAGGTTTAACTCAAGCCAAAGGCAAATGTTATAATAAAGTAGAAATATTCACATTATATACTTTGTAGATTTCCATATATAGTTCAATTCCAGTGCAACAAAAGTAACAGTAAGGTGGCAAAAACAGTGACAATATCAAATATATAAATGAAGAATATACAGCTACCATGTGGTAAATGTTTCCAAGTACTGTTAGGAAGATGCCAAGATACCTTATAAAATGTCAACCAGCACAAACGTAAATGTGAAGCAGTAAACTGTGGATATATTTCAATGAAATGTTTTCCCTTCCTCTGAATTAGAAGGGCTATTTACACCGAATCAAAATGTCTCATCATATAGTGGGATTATGATTCAGATTCATAGTTAACAGTGCAGTTTATCAGTAGTAATTACAGGGTAATACAGCCTTACCTCTATACAACTTTTTTGTGACCTATAACAATGATCTTAAATTGCACTAAAATGGGTATTATTGACAACTAGTAGTTTCAAGTAATGATATCTCCATTGTGAAACTAGGGCTTAATTATATTGTTGTGTTGAAGTCCTATAAAACAAGTTTAGGTAGCCACTGCCAAGACAGAAGTGGCACGCTCAGAATGTTTGAAATGTATTCCTTTTTTCTAATGTCTGCAAAGTAGTTTTCATTTATGTACTTGGAGGGGGCCTGAGATTCCATTTATATGGGGCATTTATTCTGAAAGGCTATCCTATTTAAAGTAACAGCACCTTTGCTATATCAACTGAATAACTATGTAAAGGATTTAGCAGATAATCTATGTGACTAAAGTGAGACAATGATTGAGACGTAGGAGTATGAATGTAAATAAAGTAAAACTCAGGAAAGCAAAAGCTGTAGGTGGCAATCAGCTATTGTTTTTGGGGTGAGACATTGGTGTTTCGACTTGTGGAGACTGAAACCTACAAATATTGCAGCAGAGCTGGTGTATTCCAATTTTTTTTAAACAGGAGTATTGTGGCTTTATAGTGTGCAGTCAGTGTGGGGAAATCTTGTAAGTCACTCGCTTGCCTATATTAGTGTGAAAAGTGTTTGCTTAAGGCCACTGTGTGCCATTTTGGGCACTCTTCTCCCTCCCCTGATCTCACACAACACTGGAGTTGATATGCATTTGGAGGGTGTTGATTAGCTTTTGCTACTTGCAAAAACACTTATTCCAAGCTTTCCCATTGCTACTTGCAAAAACACTTATTCCAAGCTTTCCCATTACTATGAAGTTATTAGACAGCTTCCAGGTTTGTAGGGAATGAGCATTTGGAATATGAGGGCTTAAGCTGTGCTCTCTAACAGTAGAAACATTTATTGCAACTTTCCTATATGTGAAATGCAAGACTTGGCAATACAGGATACATATCAAGCCATTAGTTGACATCACACTATCTGCACTTGTTTCTCTTTGAATTTTGAAAGATAGAAAGTGATCAAGTCATAAGGTTTTCAAGAGTTTGCACCTGTCCAATTGGGAATGTTAAAACGGGTCTTTCAGTTATAGTACATGCGCTGATTTTTAATATCAGAGTGGTTACAAAAAGCATTATAGCAGTTTTTGAAATACTGACTGAAAATTTATTGACTTACACCCATTTCTAAATAATGTCAAACTCAGTTTTAAGTGTTTTTGATGGTTTTCTCTATTACTAGCTTTTTTGAGGAATAGCACATATCTGGTACCTAGTAGGATGACAAATATTCATAAATGTTGTTAGGTCATTCAGTAAACAAGGAACTTTATCAACTTGAATACCTGACATACTCCAGATCTGAGTATGCCTTTGACAGAGCACTCCATATAAGAATACAGAATATTTAATCTCAAAGGTGGTCTTTGAACACTAAAAAATCCTTCAATGTCTGACTACTGACATGCTGAGAGTTGTTGTATCTTTTGGCTTTTCCCGGTTAGGGGTCGCCACAGCGGAACTCCGGTCCGCTAATGATTGGCAGTAGATTTTTACATACCAACTTGCCAGGCCTGATGCACAACCTTCAACGAAGGTACACCCATTCACGCACGTCTCCACGCAGAAGACGCTTTAGCTGAGAATCGAACAGGACAATGTCTTACTGTGAGGCGAAAACGTTACCGCAGCACCACCACCACAGTACTGAGGCATAATCAAGTGTTAATTGTTTCATTTACTCTCTAAGGTTGTAAAAGTTCTGATAATTAATCAAGTTTCTATGTTTGTGTAGCCATATAACCTATGGAATACAGGACTATTAAAGGTTTTAGAATGCATCTGTATTTAATGCTGGGATTGAGATAGTTTAATATAGTTTACTAGCTGCTCATCAATTAAATTTCTAGTAGTTTTCAAGAGAGCAAATAGTGGCTTTAGGCCTATAAGCCTGGGCAATAAGCAGAGAAAGGGAAATTACACTGTCCATGTGTTGAGTATGGGGTTGAAAATGTAAGTGAATGGTTTGGCAACTGGATTAGCAGCCATTTTAAGGACATCAGGGTACATGGTTATTAATTTGTAGTTTGCCTATAATTATTGTTGCAGTTTTAGAAGAAGTGGTTTTGAAATAAAAGGACTTTTTTTTTTTCGTATTGAGAACAGTGAGTTGCTTGTGATATGGTTCTAAAAGGATGTGAACTGAAGTAAAAGTCAAGCATTACAGGGGACATGATAATATAACCTTTTATTATATATCAAGTTCCTCGACTTACCAGCCACACTTAGAACCCAGAGGAGAGTTTGGACCTTCATTTTCAGTAACTGCTTTCAGAAAGGTTTTAGTTCAGGAGAACAAAATGCTTTGTTTTCTTTTCTTTATAAGTAGCCATCTCTTAACTATGTTGTGTCTTTCGGCTTTTCCCAGTTAGGGGTTGCCACAGCGGAACTCCGGTCCGCTAATGATTGGCAGTAGATTTTTACGTGCTGAGTTGCTGGCCCCAACGCACAACCTTAAACGAAGGTACACCCATTCATGCATGTCTCCACACAGAAGACGATCTAGCTGAGAACCAAACAGGACATCTTACTGTGAGGCGACAACGCTACCGCAGCACCACCACCACCATCTCTTAACTATACCAATTTTAATTCTGTATGTTTTAAGAGAACAAACTTGGCATAAATCTGGATTTTACCAGCTTTCCCTACTTATCTGACTATTTGCAATTATTCCTTGATCACTGAGAAGACTAATGGACAATTATCTCATCTAGGCTCTATAAAGTCTGGAAAAAGTGTGCTTACTATGAAACTGAGGAATGTGCATAGCATGTTTAAAGCAAAAGTAGGTTTTGTTTATTTGATCCCATTTTATACTGTCAAACTGTGAGAATAATGTATTAAGTATGTCTGGAAATTACATCCTCTCAATTAAGCAGTTTTTGAACTCTCACTAGTTGTAGGTCTATGTGGTTAGGATGGGGCAGGTGGCACTCAAGGAATGCTGGTCATTGCCATATCAATGAGATAGCTATTTCCATTAATGCATTCCTTCTAGATGGGACGATTATGACAATGGCATGGTTGAGAAGGAGAAAACAAGTTATTTTTAACTGATTTCACCCATCTAATTTATTCAATAACTTGAAATTTGTAATACATTTGATTATTATTTGATATTAATCAATAAGGCTATTAACTGATTTCAGTTGACACTGAAATCCCAAAATTATATATTTTTTGGGGAGGAAGTTTGAGGGACAATACTGAAAACTTTTGATGATGGTGATATCAAATGTCTATAATAAAAGATGGTGGCAGAATGTACCCTACATCTAAAAATAATATGGCGTGATTCCAAGAAGGAGCTGTGCAAGAAATTTGTAGATCATTCCGCCGTTATTTGGACTTGGGGCTTATGTTTTAGTTTTGACAAGCAACACCCTGCCTACAATTTTGTATACACTCAGGGCTCACAAAAAAAAAACAATAACTTTGCATATTCTGCCATGAGGTATTACTTGCATAATGCTAGGATACGTTTTTCTTTCAGATGTACAAATGATAAATTTACAACTCTCCCAAATCAACATTTAAAAGAAAAGGAGGTGAACAATTTTATAACAGTGTACAAGTATTAGTGTAAAAAGACATGCATCCCAAAGAGTAAAGACACACTATTGAATATATTAGGAATGAATAAACACCAACAGTAACAGCAGTAAGGAAAAGGGGAGTGGTGGTCACAGTCCTAATAGCAGGAACATCATTTGTTCACCTGCGTCAACATCTTCTGCAGTTCTAGTTCTAATATTTCTACTAGCTGCATCACTGAAATAATCCCTCAAGTATTTTAAGTCACTTAATATTTTGCATCCATTTAGAAGCATTAGTGACGTATGGAATGGACTACAGTCCAATATAGCACCAACAATTTTGATGTGTAAATTAAATTTATTTATATACTGAATATTTCTCCTTTTCCCCAGGTTATTATAAATTAAGATGAATATAAATGAAATTTAAAGGGACAAAATGATGTGAACTTTGAGACTTCAGAGGTGCATATTCCAGATACTGAAGTGCTGACCAGTAATGCCAGACCATCATGAAACATACACCATTTTTCTGTAGAGGTCTCTATTTTATTCAACACATCTTTGGCCCCACAGTGAGTATAAAATCTGAGTTGTCTTTTCTCAACAAAATGATGTTAAAAATCGTATACGTCTTTGAAAGGACACATTCGTAAATTATCTTAGAGTAGTAAACTCTAGGTGCTCGTTAAAAAGCCATGATGAATAAACTTACATAATTCAGAAATTGTGTTGCCCAAAGCTAACTTCCATTCTTTATAATTAAAGTGTAGCAATTTTTAATGTAAATGTTTAACTTAGCTGGGTGTAAGTTTTGAATCCAAGTTTATCCTTTGAACCATTTCCACTTCAAAGTTATAAGACGTACCTTTAAGGCTTGGAAATGACGTTCAAGAATTTTAACAAGATAAGAAGTTAATACACTTAACAGTCCAGTTATTAAACAATTGTCTGTAACTACAGTTGTGCTCTTACTTTTCGGTCAGCATTCTTTGTTAGAGAACATACTTTTTTAAACCATAATCATGTTTAGCCAGAGTTTGGTTATGTTATAATAATGATGAAGAATATGACTGCAACATGGCCTTTTCTGTTTCCAGTCAGTGTTTGACTTATGAAGCATTAAGGAGTATATGATACACTACATTATTAAATTCATTGGCAACCAAGACAGATCAGTATAGAACAAATACAGCTTAACACTCAAAACTGTAGCCTGTTCTATACTATTCACTACAAGATGGGAACTCGCATCATGACTATATATATATATATATATATATATATATATATATATATAGCAAGGAATTATCTAGTAGCATGTGGTTTGATTCTGTCATTATCCATTTGCTCGTTCTGCAACTTTGAGCAAATCACTTAACTGGATAGTGTTACTAGATCATCCTTGAAGGAGTTATATGGCTACCATGTATATTCACAGTGAATAAAATGAGTTTTAAAAAGTCTGTAGAAATTAAACATTAAAACGGTTTGTAAACTTTAAAGGATTTAGATTACAAATGGCTGAGGAGTAGCTGGCCCCAAAATGATTGTAGAATACTGTTCACATTTCAAAACAATTTGACCACCTCAAGGCTATTAATTCATGGGGCTACCACATGGTCAGTGATTACTACCATATCACTTCCTCCACAATCCTGTTTTATAAATCAACATTCCCCCTGAATGTGCTCTACAGAACTTCAAAGCAAGTTATCCTGTTCCTTATAAAACTCTCTTTCTTGACAGATAGTTATGTAATATTTTAAAAACATATTTAACACAAACAGAAATAAGTGCTACAAACTAAAAAGTAAACACTCCTTAAATAATAATATAAAAATAGTATGAGAGTATCCCGACATGTAAACTAGTAGTATTGCCACTTCCCCCTCTGGCTCTGTGGAGAAAATTAATAATGTGAAGTGCAGCACATTATAAGAGAGCAGTAAGTCATTTTATATATATATATATATATATATATATATATATATATATATATATATATATATATATATAAATAAAATAGTTAAAAGTAAGGAAGCATGTCATACATTTTTCCATTCAAGTGCAAGGTATGAACTCATGTTAAATATTGACAGTCTTATTAAAATTGCCACTACAGATTCAGTAGGTACATACTTAAGTACACCACCTAACCAGAATTTCTTGAGCAAAACAGTTATAGATATTATTATTTATGATACTTCATGACATAAATGAATTTGTATATGGAGCAGTCAGAATTGACTTTTATAAGCAATAATACGAGTACCTCTTGTGAAATAAAAAAATATTTAAAAAGAGGGAATGTTAGATGAACAGTTACAGCAGCCATTGCATAACACAGCATAGCCCAACCATCACTGCTTGCATCAATTATATATTTTTTTCTCTCTTCAAGAAAGGAAATAGAGGCATATCCTAAATGTTTTATCCCTTGCACAGGTTCCCTAAAATTATCTATGGTATGATCCCAGTTATTCTTCCTAGGTGCAACATATAATTAATGACCGTGTGATGAGTAAGGCTAATGTATCACCAGATGGCATAGGTTAATTCAAATGGAAATTGGCTAGGCTTAAAATGGCCAACAACAGCTGCTAATCTAGTACTTATCTATGAACACTAACCTGCACATCATGGTCCATACTTCTGGACTAAATGCACCTTGTCAAGTTCGTAACTATATGCTGTGAATGAGCCCGTTGCATTGGTCCCTTACTACTGCTGCCGGTTGGTCATTACTAATCATAGTACGAGTAGACCTGGGAGCTGCAGTGACAGCAGGGGTCACTTCACCAAAGTAGGACATGATCATGTTCTGCAGAATGCAACATGCAGTAAACATTATGCATGCAGTAGCTTAGTCATACTGAAGGGCACCCTCAGACTCATCCAAGCATCTAAACATGGTTTTCAACATGCAACACAATATTGACAACTATAATGACCTGTAATAGAGCTGTGTTATAGTTAACTTCCACAGCCCCACTTGGATTTCTCACTGGAGTCATGAGCCATGGCTTAGGGGATATTCAGCATCACCTGAGGGAATAACTACTATAATTATATATATATATATATATATATATATATATATATATATATATATATATATATATATATATATATATATATACTTTATTACAGTTAACCAGCAGGATGGGCACTGGGAATCTTACCATGCAGGAGGAGGCAGTAGAGTGAGCTCATGTGCTACATATGGGAATTGTGTGCACTGCCAGGATGCTGGGCAAAGAAATTGGTGATGCACCCCCATGTATCACACACTACGAGGCAGTTGATGGAATACTAGCCCATCCTATTGTGTACGGCCTACTCTGTGGGCCAGTTGGGGTTGCATTTGCAACAGGAGTCCAATCTGTAAAACTGAGCACATCATAAAAATGTCCCAGCCCATAAAAGGCATGCATATCTGGGCTCAGTTTTGAGGTGGCACATTGAAATAAATGTACTGATCCTGACAGGACAAGAGTACATCCAGGAACTCGAATATATAAGTTAACCAACATCTTCCCCAGTCTCTCTCTAGAATGTCCTTGTAGCAAGAATAGTGAGTGGTATGCAAACCTTAGTAGCCACAGGGATCGGAAGGCCATGCAAGCTTCAGTACCTCTGTGGGGAAGGGGGGGCAGTACATACTAAGACCATTACAATATCAGTCTCAAGTATCTCCAGATTATCAAACTTATGAGTTATTCTATATCTCCACCTTTTTGGCTAATGAGTGGCACTCAGTACAGGAGGTTTTGGCTTAGCTGAGACAAGCAGCTCACACTAGGAAATAGCAAGGGTAGCAGCAAAGTACATTATCTTCATAGACTGCAAAGTAGGTGGAAAGGGTGTAATTCTTCCTTTTATAATGTGTCTGCTAACAGTGCGGAAATACATCAAATTATGACTCTGAATTGCAACTAAGCAAGAGATGGACTAATTAGCATATGCAAATTTACACCATTTCTCGTTTGGATCTCATTATTAGCTCATTTGCTTAAGTATATCCACTGTTATTGTACAGCAGTATAAATGGCCTCTACAACGCATACCAACATGGATTGCCTTTACATGTTCAAGTAATGACTATAAATACTATCCTAAGATTACCAAAAGGCCTATGTGGTATAAAACGAAGATTTTAAGAAATATATTGAAAATGTATCTATAGAAAAACAAGGTAAAATTATAGAGAATGTTAATTTGACCTAATGGATTCTAGTTTAATATATTCAAGATTTAATTTCAAATAATGGTATTAGATCTAGAATTATTCATTTTGTAAGTATTTATATTGACATTAAACAACATATTCCAAAACAGCTTAAAATTTGATTTTGAGATTTGTGATTTATAATTTGGCTTAATAACTATTCTTAAGAGGTGTAGATGTTACATTGCATAGAAGAATACACAGAATACACTAAAAAATTTTTTTTTTTTTTTTTTGCTTAAATCAAATGTAGATTTTATTGTAGAAATTATAAGACAGAAGAGTGAACTGGTGGCACAGCATTTATTATTTAAAATGAACTTAAAACTTAAGCAAGCTGCATATTTAAAATAATTGCAATTGTTCTGGGGGAAATGTAAACCAAACGAAACATAGTACTTGAGATATTAAAAAATACAATGACTGGTAAAATGGGTGCATGTGTACATTTTTCTGTAAATACAACAAATGATAATACTTCATGATACACGCTTCTCTCTGATCAGAAGTAGACATAGACTATTATTTTCTAATGCCATTTGTAAACAGGGCTGCCATCCCCTCAATGCACACCCAATTCTTAAAGGTAGATTAATTATGGGCTCTGACCCCAATCATAAGCAATATTAAGAAAAATATTTTTTTCTGAGCTTGAGTTACTAGTAAATTATTTTTATGTAAAGATCATTGGTTTTAAGTTGAAATGCCATCTTACTGAGCAAATTTATGCAAGATAGAAACTAAAGGGCTCACTCTAATTTTGCAGTTTGATGAGAGACAAAATGTGAACAGCAATTAGACTGGTACCATAATGTTTCTAATACGGACCCCATTCCATTTTCTTTATAATCAGCAAAACTATGGCTTAAACTTTCTCCAGCTCTGCATTAGTAGTACATAACTTATCATTAGGAATAAACACATCTCAGAAAACTGAGAAAATAAGACAACAAATGCTTGAGTAAAAGGAACTTCTTATGGCCTTGCCAGACAAAAATGGACTAATTCCCATGTTGATCTACATTCATTTTACAATACTGCACAATGCCTAGTGGACAAAGAAAAAAGGCAACATGATCTCAGGAACTTCTGCTGTCCTAAGTATGTGTGAATGATATTAAAGACTTAAAACAATCTATAATATTGCCAGTGTCTAAAACTATTTTATGAACCATTGTCAAAAATATCTTGCAGATTGTTATTTACATAGGTAACGTGTAACGTTTCCTACTGGTTTGTTTCCTGCACCACAAAACTATTGAAGTTAAAGGATATCGAACATTTCCAGTTAACACAAAATGTGACTGGTTGTTCCATGTTCAGAATCAATAAAATGTATAGTTGTTCACTAGAGCAAGTCAAAAAACAGACCAAAATTTGCTTTTGTGACCATTTATTCAACAAAATAAACAGTAAGTTATCGATGTCAACTATATAACCATAACAAGTACAGATCAACATATTCTAACCATAAAAACATCTGGTTAACAAGTGGCATTCCCAAGCATGCTCCAGTCCCTCGGCTTATAGTCAAGGAGCATACACCAAGCCTCTCAGATCTATGTTGCAAGTCAAGATGAGGCCTCACCCTGTTGCCCTTAAAACATACCCTTGAAGTCAAACCACCTTGGTCTTGCAGACATGACAACCATAACAGACTGGTCACCTCTGAAGGGGAGGAATCAGAAAGGGTGATGAGGCCACAAAGTGACTGCCCACCAGCAAGCTACTGCATGCTGACCCACCCAGAAAAGGTTTCCTCTGATAAACAATGCTTTAGTAGTTCTGGAAAAAAAACTATGAATTCAACAAGGATAAGGAAAATTTAGTTTAAAATAATCATGAATAGACAGAGAAATGAAAGTTGAACAAATCACTACCAAAATCATTCAAGTGAATGCTGTCAGCAGCATAAACGTCTTTGTCCAATTTAGCTAGGTCAATGTGCTCAATAATTTGAGAATCAATACTGTCTGTGGCCCAGCCATCTCTAATATTCATACAGCCACTGAACAGCTTGATGACTCTATTCTTCCTTGCTCCAAACCAGTGGAATCTGGCAAATATAACAGACCAAAAATTCACCAAATGAGGATACAATCTAATTAATGCATGAATGCTGGACAGCATTCTACCTGAAAGAATCCTCTTAGAAACCAAAGATAAATTGTTGCCATCAAGATGAATAACTAGCAGTCAGTGGAGATTGTGCATTAAGGGCAGTTTAGGTATTTTGCATTAATAAACTAATAAATGCTGCTGAATCAACATTTCTTTACAACACAGATATATGATATTACATTATATTTTTGAAATGTACAGCATCTCAGCATATGTCAGATACTGCAGGGGCAGAGTAAAGTTAGTATAGGATATTACACATAGGGGACTAGTTGTTTCAGTTCAGAAACGTAGGTTTCACTCTTCAGCCGTAACATTTAAGTGAAAGACAGCGTATTAACATCAGTAAGAATTTGTCACAGAAGAAAAAATATATAGAGGGTATTAAGGGATACATTAATATTTAAGTAGTATCTATGTTTAATTTACAATTTAGGAACTTCAGAAATAAAAATATAGTTATGAGGCCTTACAAGGATGGTCAGCATATTTGTTCAATTCAGGTAGCTCCACAACTTCAGTAAAGTGATACGGAAGAAAATTATTTTAATCCCTTTTAAAAGCAATACATTTCCATTAAGACAAAGTTTTCAGATGGTTCCACAGCAAAAATACATGATATGCAAAAAACTTATCAGTTACTTTTTCTGTAACTGGTACTTTCAATGCATCACTGCACATTCAACAAAACTCTTAGCAAGAGCTGTAGCAGCTGACCATTGATACAAGTTGGGGCAAGGATACAAGGAGATAAACCCATGGGTTACTGGGGCAATGATCCAAGTAAATAAACTCATGGGGTACATATATATATACTCCCACATCCCCAAAGACATGCTGCAAGTGGACTAAACACACAAACTGTCCCTAGGCATGAGTGCATGTGTGTCTGTGCCTTCCGTGGAAGGTTGGGCGCCGGGCTGGCAACTAGACACCGTAAAACTCCACTGCCAATCATGAGCAGACAAGGTGATCCGCTGTGGCGACCCCTAACCGGGAAAAGCCAAAAAATATATATAGCAAGCAAAGTCTACATGCCAAAGGAAACTTTATATTTTAAGACCATCTTTTCTTGGCCTGAACTGCCATTTCCAAAAGCACCAGCAACTTGTACATTGTTTGTGTAGATAAAAACATATCTATATCTATAAGAAACTCAAAATATCTAAGTGCTAACTTGGTTATTCATTTTGCCCAGCTTTAAACTATGTCCTCCCACACGTCTGGAATGACAAAATTTTAGCTATCACAACTTGTCTAGATAAAGATGAGTAAATCATCCAAGAAGGATGTGGTCCATACATCTAATATTCACTTCTCAAATTACATGCAACTTTGTACTGAATTCCTCAAAATTGGCACAGGTCCCATTGTAAACCATATAACTCTTTCAGAATAGAAAAATTTGTTAGTAGAAACATAACATAGATTCCTACTTTTTAGCTCTATCTGAAATAAACAAAAAGCCACCTTAATATTGACTTTTATGAGCCACTGTATTCTCTTGATGTTAATAAGTCTGACTATATCAGCTAGTGAAGTGAAACTTAACTAGTGAAGCTTATTATGGCAGTTGGTTATTAGCACTTCTTTATTGGATGAGACCCTTATCACAGGGATGAATAACGAATAAAAAATACTTCCACCAACCTTTTTTAATGGAATAATTTTGTTGTGAATTATTGTTGGCATCTTCGTGTAGGACTAGCACTTTTGAAACAGTTAACCCCAGTCTCATACTTGAGAAAATTCAGAAAGTAAATTTTGGTTAAAGCACCTTAACTTAGTTTAAAACCTGCTTTCCGTATTGATCCTTCCAAATCTACTCAATTAGCTAATTATTAGAAAAGGGCATTCTTAACATTAAAGTTCCCAAGCATCTTTCTTGGGTCGAGTACTTAACTTACTATTCATCAATGACAATACTAGAGTTTAGTGATACCAAACTAGAAAATACTTCTGTATGCAGATGTGATGCTTCTCAATACTAGAAAAATGTGTCAATCCCTTCAAAAGCACTCACAATTAAAATTCACAGATCCTTTTAAATAGGCTCCAGGCAAGCGTCTAATTAATAGCAAGAAAATAAATGTCATGCTATTCTGTACAGCAATGAAAGAAGCTATCATTTAAGTTTAACAGACATCAAAAGGAATACATTTCCAACTGTAACCCCCCCCCCCCCCCGAAAACAAAAATACCTTAGAGAAGCTTTAGGCCCACTTCTAAAGTTTGCTTTACACATGGAGTATTACATCCAAAGTACCAAATGAGGTGAAATTCTTACCAAATTTCATACCAGCCACATGTATAGCAATATCCAAAAATGTATTCATTCCCAAAATAGAATATGATCTCCCAGTAATCTCCTGGCACTCATCTAAAAATACTCCAAAACATATCTAGACAGTTGAAAATAAAATGAATAGATCTGCCTTATTTGATGATCTAAATTGCTACCATTGCAACATATACAAGACGACACATTTGCTACCATAAGCAACAGCTGCTTTTCTACTAAGTAATCTGACCTTTAAAATCCTACAAGGCTGTTGCCCATCACTTGTCAGAGTTCCCCAAATTACTCTAGAAAACCACAGAGATGATTATATCACATTTTTTCCAACCTAAATTCAAACAAAGTTATCAAGAAAACATTCTCTAGAACTGGACTAGTTATGTGGTACTGTCTTCATACTGAAAAAAAATTGAAATAGTACAAATACTCAAAAAACATCTGAGGCAATTTCTACAAAACAAATCCAAGTGCACTTCTTTTCCTGCCACTGGCTACTTGTCAGTACAATTTAAAGTTTTCAACCATTTCAATCATTCTCCTTTTCTACCAACTTGTACACAATGTAATGTCTAATTGTGTATGAATACACCGCTGTCTGCTGCTACAAATGAATATTTCTCTCTTGCTATGTTAATATGCATCTACATCATGTTCTCTCTGCACTGTACAAATGCTTACTAACTATTTGAATTTTTTTTCGTACCTTTGAACCCAGGTCATGATTGAAAGGGGTCTGTAGATGACACACTGACCTTGGTTATCAAATTTCTCAAATAAAAAAAAAATTGAAAATCTCTTAGTAACAGAACTGAAAAGTAGCCTGGAGCTCTCTGCCATATAACTTTTGTAAACCTTTGCAGAGTGACCGTGTTCTCTTTCTCACAGATGCCAAGCTTTTTAGCTTCACTAGTGTGGAGCTCCTTTGAGAATATCCCATCTGTGGAAATTAGCTCATTTTAAGGTACAGTACTTCTTGTAGCAACTAGCTAGGAAACTTAGCTGGAGTTAGATTTTTTTCTGTATGCATTCTAGCTATGTTTATCGTACTTTACTTTAACCTCCCTTGTGTGCCAACCTATTGATATTTTATTTGGTATATGTGCTATTTTCTTTAATAAAGTAAAACCTATTTTAATAGAGCGTTTCTCCCTGGGCCTGCAATGAAAAAAGGCTCTGTCCTAGTTGGACTTTCCCAGTCAACAAATGTTAAAATAAATAAATATCTCTAAGCTATTGTGGCTGGTATTTATTTATTATAAGAGTATTTATGCACTGTTGCTTAACTGAGAAGATGGTAACTATTTCCACTGAGGAATAAAACATTGTAAGGGCCACATCTTTGAGACTGCTTTGGCCAAATACCTGTAAGAGAGAGAACAAGTGGCACATTCAGAGAATACCAGTAACTGGAAGTCTGACTTTCTTCAGAGTGGTAAGTATTACCAAACACAGGAAGAAAGCTATGTGGAATTGGAGATTCAACAGTCTTCCATGGAAATTGTGTGCTTGTGTGTGAATGTGAAAAAAATAATACTTTGAGTGAAAGGCGCTTACTGTGGGGATAGAGGGGCAGGGGAAGACATTGGTTCATGGAGAGAGTGGTGTGGCTCTAAGTGAACAATCTTGGGTCTAATTTGGGCATGGATGTTGGAGACTCAGGCCCAGGACAGTAGCGCACTCTCTCTATGCTCTTATTTCTAAGGTTGTGTTTTGTGGATTATTCATTGAAACAGACTGGGTAACATCTACTTCACATTCAGTGGCATTGGTTGCCACAACTTTGTCCACATTTTCTTCTCTACCCTATGACCCCAGTGTACTCCTCTCCATCCATCTGCTTCATTTTACATGTATCACACACATAGTATGTCTGACAATTGCTGCTGAACAAGTTAACATAATCACACTACCAAAGGAACTCGTACAGCAGCAATTGTCAGACATGAATTTCACCTTCAGTTGCAAAAGAAACAATACCTTCAGTTAAAATCTATATAAGGCAATCTCCAAGACTGAAACTAAACTTTTTTCCCCATCACTTATGCATTAACATGTCCTATACTGTAGTGTTGAATCTACTGGAGGGATACCTCCACCCACATCCACAAGCCTTTTACCGCAGAAGGTGAAGGTAAAAAATCCCTGGAAAGTTGATAAAAAGCCCATAACCATAAAATTAAATGCTGTGATTCACATTATTTACAGTTCAAAGAACTTATCTTTTGTATCCATTCTTCTTCAATGATAGACGACTTGCCACCAAAAAACAATCAGTAGGGGGAGTATCTGCATTCCATTAAAGTACCTGATCAGTCCTCCCCTCATCTCAGTTGTTTCTTCAACTACTATAGCATTATTTCAAGACAAAGTCACTGCAATACTGCTTTTTTCGGTTAACTTAGGTATATGTTTACAGCAATTTTCCAGCTTGTGTTATGGTTTTTAAAATTATCAGTATTTGTATTCACTCCTGTTTTGCTGCAGTTTTATAGATAGTTTTCCTGGTACTTACTCCATTCAACTCTTGCTACACTCTGGCTTCACTCCACTACCCCCAATTCCTACAGACACCCCACTACATCTACACTTGTACCTCACTTCTCCATCTCCTATCCTTTACCTAACTTTCTATCCAATCACAACTGGTTCTGTCTATATCATCTCCACTCACTTCTGTTCTAAATTCCTTCTCAAATCTCACTCTTCTCCCTCCCCATCAAAACCTACCTATGCTCCACACTATAACCATACTCATAGATTACTACTATGCTAACTGCTCAGATGTGCCTAGCCAATTACCCCATGTGAGAATCAAACCTTGCACCTTGTGTCTATAAGGTAAACACCTTATCCACTATGCCAACCTGTCGCCTGCAAGATTTATACACTAATGATTCTATTTCCTTTTATCACCTTATTTAGTCGTCCTCCTATTTCTAACATCACCACCAGTAGAAGTAATAAATAAGCACACCTCAACCATTATCCTCAACTGTCAACCTTCTTCCCATTTGCTACTCAAAAATCTCTTCAAACCTATTTCCCATAACTCTATTCCACTGCTGTAACCCCAAAATACTTAAAAATGTCAGTTCCAATGTTAAGGTATTGCTTCTGTCTCTGCTAAAAATGTCATAAACAAACCTTCTTTCTCCACCATACATCAATGTGGTGACAGCCACCTTAACCCAGGTCCTAGTTAAACCCAAAACTATAAAATACACCCTAAACAATTAAAAAGAGCAGTTGGAATAGCTATAATCTTTCCAAATATGCTCACACAGTAACTTTCACAATCCCAACATTTCAAAAAGCAGAAATTCTAATCTTATTCTTAAAACGTAATAGAGCCAAGAGCATATGCATTGCTATGCTATGCTATAAAACTCCCCAGGACACAACATTCCAATACTTGAAAACATACTATCCTGGATAACTGATACAATCAGATGAAATTATCCTTCTGGGTGATGTAAACATTGACTGGCAGTCTTTATAATTTCAGTGATAAACAACATGAACCTCTTTGGATTCAGTCAACTTATTAATACACCAACAAGACATGGCAAAAATAACTCCCAACAATCTATCCTGGATTGGATTCTGGTTACCAACCTATGTAATTTTACCTTCTCAGGTATTCTTCCCTGATACACTAAGTAATCACCTGCCAGCTTATACTGACAGGAGTATCACATGACTAACAAAGGAACACAAGCTCAAAACCACCCGTAATCTTTCCAAATTCTTGAGGAGTCTTTCATTGAATCTCTGAAGGCAGTTAACTAGTCCATCCTAAAAAGACCCCCCCTAAATTATGCAGTTGATTGCTTCAATGCAATATTTCTAAATATTAACACCTTAGCCCCACAGAGTAAAAAAAAAGAGTTAACAGTCATATCCCAGGGCTCACCAACCAATGCAAACTCCTTATGAATGATGAAGACAAAGTATGGATTAAATGGCAAAATAATACAAATGACAAAATTTGGCAACCACTCAGACCGCTACAAAACCAAGTCAAAAAACAAGTTGAGAGATAAGTCTTATAAGTATATATATATATATATATATATATATATATATATATATATATATATATATAAAGGTACAACAAACAATCCCAAGCCCAGTACCAGACCCCTCTTTAGATGCACATTTCTTTACATACTTCATAGAATGCATAGCCAACTTAATTTTAAACTCACCTAACACACCCCCTTCTACACAGCCAACTTCCCGTACCTTAGACCCTAGCACATTTTCTTCACAAAACTCCCCTATCTGCAACCTCTCCAATATACATGCAGATTGCTCCACCAACTTTACCTTTCAACCAGTTTTTATGACTCTCATAAAAAGCTTTTACATAAACTAAAACCTTGTTCCCCCTCAGCAGACAACTTTCCCCAGAATACCTAAATCTAGCTGGAGATGCAATAGCATACCCACTCAGCATTCCTATTAATAGATAACAGAATCGTGTCCCTAACTTGTGGAAAATGGCACACATTACACCCATACATAAATGAGGTAATTCCACTGACATTACCAGTTACTGTCCCATAGCCATCCTGTCTCCCATATCTAAAGTCCTTGAAAGCTGTATTCATCAACAATTTCTCCACTGTCTCTTACAAAATAAACTTATCACCAATACACAACATGGATTTCAGCCAGACCATAGCAACTCTACTGTATTACTATAATTTTCAGACACTGTCAATAATGCTTGAAACTCTAATAAATGTCTAACTGCAGTATTTCTTACCAAAAAAACACTGACAAAGTCTCTCACATTAAGCTACTCAATCAACTTTAGACCCTGGCTCTAGCATCTTCATCTATTCAATGGTTCTCTAGCTACCTTGCCAATAGGCAACAAGCTATAAAATGGCAAGGATCCATCTTTGCATACCTTCCCACTTACACAGGAGTCCCAAAAGGATCTATCCTTGGCCCTCTACTAAATATTTTTTATCAATAAGCTACATCCAACTTATTGTGAAGGCACCTTGATTAAACATTCAGATGACTCCACCATCAGCTGCTCTTCAAACACCTTATCTCACCAGTAAGAGATCACTCAACAAGCTGTCATCTCCATTGAAACCTGGCTTACCATGTCCCAACTACTACTCAGCCCCCCCCCCAAAAAAAAAAAAAAACTCCTCCTCTTTACCCCAAAATCTCATGCCCCTAACAAAGCATCTCTCAAAATCATTTTGACAAAAAGCACTGAACTCAAGTTAGTCCACCATACCAAACTATTAGGAATCATAAAATATTATCTTAAATTTGACTTGCACATCCAAAGCAATATCAAGAAAACCCATCAAAAACTAGGCATGCTATACAGAAACAATTTTCTCACCATACTCACAAAAATCTACCTCCTGCCCTCCTACTCTATGGTGCACCAATTCTAATGTACAATCCTCCATAAAAAAACAACTTGAAAGCTGCTACAACAAAATTGACAAGTTTGCTACTAATTCATCCTCCTTCACCCATCACTGTAAAGCTCTGCATACCCTTAGCTGGCTTGAACCCCCTCGTCCTACATTTATCTAATAGCAGTACATAAAATCATATACAAACCATTAGCCTGCCCAGCTCTCACCCCTTTAAATCAATATGTAGTTTCCAAAGATAACTCTAGATTGGAAGGCAAACAATGTCTCACCATAAATAAACCAAATAAATCTCCTGGACAAAGTCTATAGCCATACTCAGTAGTTAAAAAAAATGGAACTCTTTACCGCTAACTACCGGAGCTATTTCTAACCTACCCACCTTTAAACCATCCCCAAAAGAATAACTTACAAACTATTGGTCCTGCTCCTGTGCCAATCATGACTGAACTTTGTATACTTCACTCACACCCTTCAACCTAGATCACACTTCACAATCCTCTCCAGTCTCCTACTCCACTCCTTTTTGTTTCCCCCAGTAAGTTTCCTTATATAATTCATCACTCCAGACCTTTCCCCTACATCTTTCCTCCCTGTTCACCTAAGGTTTTAGATATTAGCATGAGAGGTGGGGACTTAGTTAATCGGACAGAAGGAGCCCAGCAGAAATGGATTTTACCATTTAATGCTGAGAAACCGCCAGGCTTAAATGGGGTTTTTACATTAAAGCCCTTTTTGAAGTCACGCCCTCTGAAGCATGAAGTGTGGATGTTGTTATATGCATTTAATAGGAATTTTTTAACTTGCATTTTATGTATGGTTTACCGATTTCAGCTCATGCGTATTATAATTTTTTCAGTATTTCTTAATTGTTTTTTTATTTGTATTGTATTCTTTAGGGTATTTTATAGATAGTTTTGCATTTATGATATACTATATACCAATGTTTTTATAAGGTGCTTAACTGGTTTTAATACTTGATTGGCTGTTATTGGATATAAATGTAGGTCGTCTTTTCATTAGTTTGTCTGATGAAGCGATAAGTTAATTGCAAAAGTGCTTACCTGTATCTCTGGCTAATGAAGTGTTTGTTTTCCTTTCACCCTGGCAGGCTCAGTATCTTATTTATTTATTTTTTGTTTGCACTTGTTACAGTTACCTTGCTGTTTCCTGTGCCTTTATTTCTATTTAGATTTGTTTGCACCTCTGAAATGGTAGGGCCTTTGGTCTCTGTCAAAAGAAGCACTATCACTATCAAAAAGATGAGAGTTTTTCTCCTGGCTCTTCTGGTCTTCCATTCTTTTTTCCTTCCAGGTCCCCTCAAAGTCTTCCCAGACAATGCCACAGTGATGTGGTACATCAACAAGCAAAGAGAGATGCTTTCTTACCTCTTCTGCAGACTAGCTCTTCATGTTTGAGATCGGGCTTGTCCAGTATCAGGTGTCTCTTTAGGTTGTTTATATTATTTTAGACCAGAACATTGCGGCAGACTGAGCAGGTCCATAACACAGATTCAAGTGGATGCTTCACAGAGATGCATTTCTGGACATTGTCTATCAGTGGGGTACTACTCAGATCTTTTTGCCTCCTCTCTGAGCAGGCAACTTTCTCTCTCTTACACCAGAGTCCCATGCCATCTGGCTTCGAAGATGGATGCCTATCTTTTTCCTGAAAGGGGATGTTTCTTTATGCCTTTCCTTCCCTTCCTCTCATACAGGGGGTTGTATTCAGAATAAAACAAGATGCTCCAAAAATCTTGTTAGTAACTCCCTTTTGGCACAGACAGCATTGGTTCCCTCCTCTGCATTTAGCCAGGGTTAGTCATCACAGGTTACCTCACAGGGTGGACCTACACACTCAAGACAAAGGGTCTCTCATCCATCCCCACTTGTCTCCAACTGACACTGTGGGCGATAGGGATTTGATCCTTTTTAGGCACCTCTTTTCTGAATATGTTTCTGCAGGAGGTTAGAAAACCCACAAGCAGGAAATCCTAGTCTTCCTCGTAACCTGGAGCCACATTCTGTGGAAGTTCCTTTAGTTTGGTTGTGTGAATTGCTCCATGCTGGGTTGGCATACTCTTCTGTTAAAGCCCACCAGTCAGCCATTTCTGCTGGTTTGCCTTTGACTCCTCCTTTGGCGTATAGACTTAAATTTTGTCTTGGAAAAATGGACTATGGCTCCTTTTGAACCTGCAGCTCCAGCTTCTTTACAGCAATGTTCTGGAAGACTGTTGCTCTTTTGGCCCTTACCTCAGCCAGACGGGCATCTAAGCTGTAGGCCCTTATGGCTGTTGTGACTTTAGTTTTTCATAAGGAGAGGGCGTCTTCTTTTATGGCCAGGGTGGTTAACGAGTTGCCTCTTCATCAGTTATTTTATTTGCACATTCATTTCCCTTCTTCACAGTCAGGTTCTTCACACCTTGGATTTACACAGACAACTCTGATATTATTTGGATAAAACTAAAGCCATTCGTAAATCTGTGCAACTTTTTCTTTTCCTTCATTCTAGGTCTTTGGGTTTGGCCGTTTCTAACTAAATTGTTTCTTCATAGATATCCAAGGCCATTTCCTTTTGTTACTCTTTTCATGGGAAAAGCCTTTCTTATTCTGTTACAGCTAATTCTACCAGGGCTGTGGCTTCATTTGGTACTTTTTCAAAGGACTGGATACAAACTCCATCCTTGAGGTAGCTACTTGGACTTCTGTGCATACTTTTACCAAGCACTATAAGTTGGATTTTGTTTCCAGGATTAGAGACAGATTTGCCATGGCTATTCTGCAGGGCTTTCTTGAAGGCTGTGCTGGACCTTCCTCCTCCAGCCTTTCCTCCTTAGCTTTTGTACTGTCCCTACTTTAAGAAATATTGCAACAGTGATATAGAAGATATAGTACAGTTGTGTAAATCTTACCATAACAGTAGAGGTCCTTCACTTCACTGTTACAGTATTCACTCCCTTCTCCTCATGTTGCTTTTTTCTTTCTGGAAGCACATGTTCCTACTTTATCCTTGAACTGTTCCTCCTGGGGCTTTTCAGTTCTGAGAAAGGTACTTCCATACGTCACCCTTATGCCCTATGTTGTATGTGGGAAGCATGTGTGTGATATACGGCACCCTATTACAACCTAAGGCTTTGGTATACTGGCCAGCCATCAGGCATCTCTAGGCAGGGGATCCCTACTTTAAGAAATACTGCAAGAGTGAAGAGAAAGACATCTACTGTTATCGTAAGATTTTACGCAACTGTACTTTTTTTTTTTTGAGGATCTGTTGGACACAGTACTGCAGAGGCCTTCCACTCAGAGGGCACTGTACTCTATCTGGTCCTTTGTCTCCAGACAACCCTAGACAAGGATGTGATCATGGGAAGGTAGTCCCTCATGGTGGTATGGTATATGGCATCAAGCATATGGCAATGTGGTATATGACATCATGCATATCTATGGTCCCATTGTAAAACTGCACGAGGAACTTGTGGTATCATAACAGATGGTGGCAGCACTCCTAGTAATTGGAAGTCCCTATTCCTATTCTGCCTTAGATAAACCAACTCAGGACTGGCTATGCAGGCATGGGGGATTACCCAGTAATCTTGGATGACCCTTAGGGCAGCCTGCACCCTACATCAAGACAATATTTTGACTGATGGGCTGAGCAGATCCCAGGTACACCCACATAAATGGATGCTGAATAGGGAAGTCTTTTTGCATCTGTTCAAAGACCAAGGTGTGCTTTTGCTTCACCAGAAAACATGCATTTTAGAATGTTCTGCTGTAGGACAGCAGCCTGCAGAGCAGATGTCTTCTCCATGAACTGAATTTCTGGAGGTTTTCTGTTATGTATGTTGTCCTAATACCCACTGCAAAGATCAAGGAGGACAGGCCAAAAGTACTGCCTCCTTTTTGGCCCAGACAATATTCATTCTCCCTGCTTCTAAATCTGACTAGGAGAGAACCAAGAGCCAAGACTTTTGCCTCTGTTTGTGGACCCTTTGACATAGTAAAAGGTGGCTAATGCACCCTAATATGACTCCCATAAGGCTGACCGACGATGCTTAAGCTAATCTCCTCCACGTCCTTGTTTTCCAAAGACATACTAAGCATTATAAAGGAGGCCAGGAAACCAAACTCACAAGGAATCATAGTAAATTTGGAGGAGGCTAAGAAATCTCAAGTAAATCATACCCATCAGAAGAGGAAAGATTCTTCATTTTTTGACTATTCAGTGGCAAGGATTGAAATGCAGCCCAACTGGTCACTGGGCCTAAGTTATTGGTCTTACTATTACAAAACAGGTCATCTTCTGAAATGTCCAAGGTTCATGCTTCTGCTGTTAGATCCTTCTTTATATTCTCAGCTACCAGTGAACAAATTTCTAAAAAGAGGTGTTTCATCTTCGGTCATCCCAAAGGACATAATCCCTATATGGGATCTCAACTACCTTTTAGAGATGCTAATACTAGCTCTTTTTTAACTGGCTTCATCAGCCCCAGTTAAGTATTTATCTTGGAATATGACATGTTTGGTAGATGTGACCACTGCTAGAATTGATGTGCGAGGAAATTTTTTTGCCTCTTCTTACGTCATCTTAAAGCACTCCTATCCCAGTGCTTGATGTCCACTGATGAGTCTGTCAGAATGTCTCCTTTCATCTCCAGACCTGGACAGGGGTCAAATTGGGGCTTACGGGTATCTGGGGGGTCTTGAAGGTCAGCTATCAGACCAGGAATTTGTGTGCTTGTGTGTGTTAAGACCAACATGTTCTTTTCTCACCCCCCCCCCCATTCTTGTTGACACATTGCCAGAAGGTTACTTCAGTTTTGGGATCACTCCTTCCTTCAGGAAGCATTAACAAAGAGCACCCTTCCCATCAGGATGGGCACAACCATCCCTCCCTGCATCCCTGATGCCTGTGCTACTAATCAAACCTGGGTCACCTGAACCACAGCTGGGACTTTATTCCTTTCTGACATGGTGCTGGCATGCAGGAAACTATTTTTGACCTTTCACAGGGACAGGGTGATATGTCGTACTAACTCAAAATTCATACCAAATGTTAGTGACTGAGAATTTCTTGTACCAGGTCATTCATTAACAATCAGGCTGAAAACCCAGAACAAGGGGAAGATGTTTTAGATGTGCAAAGACAAAAGATGCTGCAGTTGAACAAAAATCAGAAAGCAGAACAAATATTTGCACCTATTGCAACACAAAGGGAATGAGGGAAAGCCCAAACACAATCACTGTTTAATTATCTTGTTCATTGTATTGGCCAGAGCAAGGAAAAGCTGACACAAGCCAACTCACAGCAGCCACCACAACTTACCTCTGTGTTCAGCTTGGTAAGTAGCTATCTTGTGCACCATCCCTACTTTCTCACACTATAACTTGGTGCTGCACCTAGGGCCAGAGCAAGATTTGCTTCTCCTGTCCTGCAAGGTGCATTTTCTTAAGAACAATGAGGGCCAGCCTGGCCACCCACTGGTCCAGTGCTTTGACAGTCATCCCATTGATGAGGGCATCAACAGTAAGAACATACTACAGTTGCATTAGTAACTTGCCATAACTATAGATGTTTGAGTACATTCATTGTATTCCTTCCTCTTTTTCACCATCCCCCTGGTGTACATCTTTGGTATCCTGTGATTGTAGTATATTTTATACTACCTTGTCCCCTACCTTCCCTCCCATTTGTTTTACGAGCACCCTCCTTCTATGAACTTACATTAACCCCACAGATGGAGATTAGGGCCTCTTGGTGGACCTTCCTGACAGGGGAGTATCCCCTCCTTTGGTCCACTCATGCTCTGCTGTCTGGAGTAGATAAGGAAATATTTAAAGATGGCTTCATTTGGCACTCCTCGTATGCTATTAATGCCCTAATGTCTAAGTGGGAGGTAGCCAATGAGAGACTTTGGGTGAAGGTACAGCTGTTGGAATTGGGCTAGCCATCAGGCTACCTTCAGACAGAGTATCTTACAACTGTACTATCAGTATTCTTTGAATTGGCACTTATATAGAAGAGTGAGAGAGATACTAATACCTTGAATGCCTAGGTTCATAAGATAGGGACAGTAGCCTTTGGGCTTAACAGAATGCATTCTACCTTACTGCATTCATGAGTTTAGGATTCATGCACAGAATCTTAAGAGTTGGGCTAGTATGTTTAACTACTGACATCTGGATTGATAGCATCACTGTGGGTACCAGTCAGTCAGTTGCACCATTAGCTTCTAGGGTGAGTCTGCAGTATGTTAATCAAGGGAGAGTCAAAACTGTACATTGCATATCTCTGTGAGAAATCACGCTGTGATACAACCTCACCAAAGCAAGTCAAAGCAGGTCGGCTTTGCATCCCCTGGAGTGTGAGGTAACAGGATGTACATCAGCATTACCAAAGTATTTGTGCAGTACAAGTATGCTCTATATTACTGGATTAGGAATTATGTATGGCATAAACTAATTTACATCTCTGATCTGCTTACATCCTTGGCTACTAACATGTAGATTATCACTCTTCAGGAAGAGTAGATCATCACAAGTCACAGACTGGTTAAAGATAGTTTAACAACATTTCACAATCTTTCATCATGTTGATGTTTTTCTACATATACTAAGTCACTTACCTGCTTGAGTAGCTAAAGCAAAATATTAAGCTGGAAAAACCTCTAGTAATGTTGCTATTAAATGTATTTAGAAACCAGCAGCCCATATTTCTAGATTACAGAGCAATGTAAAACTAAGTTATTTGGGGTTACCCTGAAGTCATGATTTGCTAAACAGACCACCACAAGCTGAAGGAGATACTTAAACTGAAGAGTTATGTTTGGTGGCTGAATGTTCATTTACCAATTAAGTGTGTATGCTGTATTTGTATTACTGACAGCACCACTACCCCGAGTGCTCTTAAATGCAAGTAGAAGTGGTGGGAATTGAACTACTGACACCATGACATACTGCCCAGTTTCTACTCACCCCTGTTAGTGTACTAATAAATGCAAATTACTTATTTGAGTTTATCAAAGTAAATGATCATTAAAGACAAGGTTTAAGTCATGAAGTTCAAGTTAATAGTATCAAAAAGACTATATGTTGAAGATCACTTTACATGGTTATTGTGCTGTACATCAATATGCACCATGTTAGGTCATGCAACATTACATACAAGTCTTGTACTCCAAGTCAAATAAATTGTCCCAGCTAGGAGTCACACCAAAAAGACTTGAATGTTACCAAGTGACTGAGGCCCAGAAATATGCCTCTCTCAGCACAATCTCAGCTCTTCTCAGGTCCAAAATATCACGGAACACAAGATACTACTGTAACTCAGGTACATTTCTAACACTGGTGTGTGGCACTTGCTGTCATATCAGGAACTTTACTCCCAAGACTCCCAGGCCAAAGCAACCCATGGAAACAATCAAACGCTGTAGCTCAGTCCCAGACTTCAAAAATACTACCATTACAGATAAACCTTCAACTTATCATTCTTTGTGTTAAGTGCTAAATAGAACCTCCCTAGTTTAAGAATTCTCCATATGCTTTATCTGTGAGGGATACCATTTATTCAATTCTTTCAGACTTTCTGCCTAAGCTCTGTTAGCACAGTACATCTCCACATGTACCTCATTCATTTGCTAAATTTGCACTGCTGTACAATAAGGTCTAGGAAAGCACTGAGTGAGCTTTCTAGGTCATAAGAATCTCTGCTCACCATGGCCCTGCCTAAAGCATAAGCTGCACTGAATAAGGCTAGTCTATAGCACTATCTCAGTTACTTGTAGTAGTGTGCTCTAGGAGTCCGAAATTAGGTCTTTCAGTAGCTAAACCATCTAATACTGCACCTCACCTTTCATAATGCTTGTGATGTGCACCTGGTAAGAGAGACAACTGGGACCTTACCCTTGCTGACAAGACCATTTGATACAATGAGGCTAGGGATACCTCATCTCCACTTCAGCAGCCAACAGTGGACTCAAACTTTTTCATCAGACGTGATGCTCTCTGTAATGTGTTTTATAGGAGCTGCATTTAAATTATCAATGGACCAAAATATCCATTTCTTGGCACTTGTTTAGTACATAAAAAGCCAGAAGCATGTTATATGAGCTTGTAACACAGAGGGGACAGTTTATTTTTCCCCCACTGTAGTGCTATCTCAGAGTTGGTATAAGTGGTATGGCATGTGGGGGTGCAGAGGAGCTTGCTCCCCTGTATAGAATGTCTTAATACTGTTTTTAGATTTTTTTTGTTTCAACCATTTGTGGTCAATGTTTGGGTGCTCACCACTGTAGTTCATCAATATTCCGAATGTATTCTTTTGAAGTGGTCAGTAAGCATGCAGTTAGAATTGTGATTGCATCACTAATCATAACCAAGTTGCTGTATTTCTGTGACAATGATGCCAAAAAATCTGCACTGGAAGTGCAGCAAATCAAAGCTCAAGAATTAAATCTCGACATCCATGACCTGTGATCATAAACCACCATAATTCTTAGTGGCACATGCAGCATTAGTAGTACTGATGCACTGCTAGGTAGAAGAAAAAATATAGGAGGACAAAGTTGTTTCACAGCTTTAAAGGATGTATAACGCTTGTTGCTATTACAATGAGATCAGACAGAATTAAATAGCCCCACTGATGAATGACTTTAAAAGCTGTTATGCACTTTACTCCATCACACTTTACTGTGATAACACTGTTTGACAGCTTTTAAAGTAGTTTTAACTTCTCCCTTCTGAGCTGTGTTGGCAGACACTGGCTACTGTTAATTCTATAATGCAGTACTACAGTACAACAGCATTAAGTAGTACTGAAAAATTAAGCTCCTTTATAATGTCATACTCGATTGACATAGCTGTCCGTTTTCTGAAGTTTGTACATGGTTATACAGCCACACAGTGGTTAGTAAATGATGTCACTTCCTTCTTACCAAATGAAATCATGAGGTGTATTTCCATAATATTAAAGCATATTTAGAAAGATGGCTTTTTTTTTTAAATATGGTCTTTTAACAGCTACACATGTGACAGATTTCCTACAACACCTCACTGCTGGTGATTACATCTTTTAAGGGTTAGTCAGTAACAGATCAGGTAATCTGTGCTGATTTATATCCTCTTGAGAGCTATAGAGCTGTTTGTGGCCTTTTACAGTACTTGTTTGTATTACCTGAAAAAGCTTCTAATGATATTAAACTGAGACTGTTTCCATTTTGTTTACATAAGATGCAAATCTTCCAGCATACAGAATCTATACTAAATGTATTTATTTTATCCCTTCTACCATTATCTATGTAATTGGGTATATGTATTAAGCTTTCAGGTATGTTAATGTAAGATAAAGACAATTAGAGTACTTCACTTACCAAGGCATCAGTTAATTTATCATAACGTCTTGAAATAGCTTGGTAGTAGTAATGATATAAAGAGTATAATGGTAGGGAACGTTAAGGTGGTTTTATTGATCTAGTGCAGTGAAATATTTTGTAAAAATAATGACTGGAATCTGTAGGGTTAAGGACTAAGAAATGTTAGGAGATATGGGATAGGATTCAGTTAGAGTGTCCATGCCTTATTGTGGTATTGCACAGTAAGATTGGTTGCATGCATTTCAAAGATTACTGTTATTGGGGTATCTGATGGGATACGACACTTTCTGCAACAACTGTACAGCATGAACAGAAATTAACAGGGTAACTAGAAATTATACAAGTAAATGTACAACTCTCATTCAAAGATGAATGCTCAAAAATGACAAAGGAATAGGTTATAAATAGCAGAAAGAAAAAACTCCCATTTTCTACATGGGGTTGGTGTGTCCATCAACTGTTGCCATTTGTCTCTAACTTCATCATTCATGCCTGACTGACACAGGTCTTCTCACACAATCCATTCATCTCTTTTTTGCATGTCCTTGTTTTTTCTTGTGTTCTTCCTGTATTTCCCAAATTATCTGAATTCATGCATGTACCCAAACCACTGTAATCTGTTCTCCTCAGACCTTCCTGCACATACCCAAAGGTCAGTATTCTGTTCTCCTCAGATTTTCCTGCCATGTCCCTAAACCACTGTAATCTGTTCACCTTGCAACTTCCTGCAATTAGAGCTAGTATGGCTTATGCTCTGATGTCTTACTTTTTTCATGTGTTACACAGTGTGCATCCTACCACTTCTCTCAGGTACTTCATTTCCAGCTTCTTTAACTGCTCTACCTATACTGTCCAGGTTTCTGTACCAGAGAGAAGAACTGATTGCATCACTGTACTATACACTACTTTTCAGCTTATTTTTCATTCTTCTGTCACAAACTACTCCTGACACATTGTGCCCAGTTGCTTGCAGCCCCTCTGATTCTATCTTTGACCTCAATTTTATTAACCTTCTCTTCAACCACCCCACCCAGGTACTTGAAGCTGTTAAGTTGTTCTACTATTTACCTTTTATCTCAGTTTTTGGCTTCTTCTGATTGCCCCCATTTGCAAATGTCTTCTCTGCACTTAGTTTCAACCCATCTGAGTTCAGTTTTCATTCTATTCCCGTATTTGCTGAAATATGCTTGTAATGCCACATCATCTGCATGTAGCAATTCAGTTGCTCTGTTCCCTCTAACCTGTTTTCTAATGTAGTCTATCACTATATGAGCAACAGTGAGCTCAGAGTTTTGAATCCCTCCAGGAGATGGAACATTGTACTTGTCAGTGGGTCATTGTACAGATACTCTGCATTAATGATTGAGACTTCTGGTCATCTAAGCCTGTCCATACCAGCTTTCTTGTGGCCTTCTCATATGCTTCCTCCAAGTCTAGCAACCCCCAACTGGACTCCTTCCTCATTTATAACTTCTTCTGCATTATCTGTCTGACTGCAAACTTTGGATCAGTTGGGCTGCATTCTGATTTGAATTTGAAATTCTCATCTTCCTTCTTGCTTTCTACTGCTTTGCATCATACCTCAACTGTAAAGATTTTTGCCTCATATTTTTGGTCTGTTTTTCATAAAATTGTGGTTTTCTGGCAATCATTGGCAAGTCAGAAAATGATAAACATTTGAGTTTCAAACTTCATACCCTTCCTAAAATTCATACTAACACAAACCCGTTATTCTATCTACTTTCTACGTTTGTAAGAGCAATATTTAAAGTGTCCCTATTTTTGGCCTTTTGCCCCCCATTATTTATGCCTTTGTCCAGATTTTTTGCTGTAGGAAGTTGAGAGGTATGCTGTCTGCATATTCATTTATCAATCACCCCTTCCACCACTTTCATGCAATGCGACAAGAATTTGATACCTCTGTACTGCCCACAGTTGTGAATCTGCCCTTTGTTCTTGAGAACTGGCACTAGTATGCTTATACTCCAGTCA